>NC_040906.2:83272015-83355977 GCF_004126475.2 Phyllostomus discolor | reverse complement strand
ATTTGTTAAAACAATTGGATAAGTATCTTCAAACAAACAGAAAGACTATAGTTTGACACCTAAATTCAACCACTTTAATTTTATAATTATACACCATAATGATCTTCTCAGATAATTATTATCAAATGTGAACAATAACTGTATAGCAGGCTAATAATTCACTGAGTGTATATGATGTAATATATTTCAATGTTAAGTGTTTATTTTATTACTAATTTTGTACTATTTCAATAAAACTGTCATTACCCACAAAGCTTTAAAAAATAAATAGTTGTTAACATGAACAACTATTTATTTTTAAATAAATATATTTATATATAAATATATGTATATGTATATATATTTACATGTATGGAACAAACATGTATTTAAGCCACACTTTTCTGATAATTTGTTAACCTATACTGCAGGCCCTTACTGTTGTAACCAGTGACAATGTTAAAATGGGACTCTTCTTTTCTTGCTGCTCATGTCATTTTTTCCACAGCTTCTTCATGTCCATGAGAAGTGCACTCTTAAAATTTCATGCTTTCCTTGTGCCATCTTCAAATCTCACCCATAGATACATGTCCAGTGAGATGTCTAGCTTAATGATGACAGAGGACCCAAAGACATTTTCAACTTTGAGTTTTCAATGGTCAGTATTGTAGCAATGTTTTTGATGATATTTTTTGTATTTAATGTTTTTTCCTTTTATTTTTTATTGTTAGTATTTTATTCTTTGCTACTGAAACATAAAATAATAGTTTGTCTTATAACTAAGCTTGTGTTTTTTTTCAACATTTTTTATTGTTGTTCAAGTACAGTTGTCTGAATTTCCCCCCAGCTTTCCACCCTACCCCAGCCACCCCCACTTCCCACCCTTGATCCTACTCCCATTTGGTTTTGTCCATGTGTCCTTTATAGGTATTCAAGAAAACCCTTCCCCTTTTTCCTACCATTATTCCCTCCCACCTCCCTTCTGGTTACTATTGGTTTGCTCTTAATTTCAAGGTCTCTGGTTATATTTTGCTTGCTTGTTTGTATTGTTGATTAGGTTCCACTTATATGTGAGATCATATGGTATTTGTCTTTCACCGCCTGGCTTATTTCACTTAGCATACTGCTCTCCAGATTCATCCATGCTGTCACAAAGGGTAGGGGTTCCTTCTTTCTTTCTGCTAGGTAGTATTCCATCATGTAAATAAACTGTACTTTTTTGATCCATTCATTTTCTGATAGGCACTTAGGTCATTTCCCACACTTAGCTATAAGAACCTATGCATCCCAATGTTCATAGCAGCACAATTTACAATGTATTTAATATTTCTTCACATTTGATATTTTATGTAGATTCTTAAATCTTTTGTTACTTAAGTGCTAAATCCCTTTGTTAATAAGGTAAAGAATATATCCACCTATTTATCCTTCACCTGAAGGAAGAGTGTGCTAATGAAAGAGAGAACACATTTTCTAAAATTTGTTATGATGTTCATTTTTTTTTTACAAGAATGAGAAAGCAAGATAGGCCTCTCTCCTTTGCATATTTTTGAGTACTACAGTCTTAGATTGGGAGCATAGCAGAAAACAGGACAATCATAAACTACCTTTAAATTATACCATAGATGTCTAATGCTAGAGAATCTGCCTGTGGTAGTTGCCTAGAATTGTACCTATTTCTAGCTATAGTGATTCACTAAAAATAATATGAAATATTTCCCAAAAAGCATTCTCCACAAAAAATGGTGAGATTTTCCTGTGTTTTTTGAAAAAAAAAAAAAGCACACTTCATATTAATTTACCTAATTTAAGATTAATAATAATAATTAACCAAATGATTAATATAAAAATTTATTTTTTCTTTAAAGCCCTCAGAATGTCACTTTTGATAAACTGCTATCTCTAGTCATCATATACTTCTCCCTTCTTAATTTGATCTAGAATTAAAAGTAGAGTTTTAAAAAATATTTTTATGGGAGATTTCTGTCAACATAAATATAGTTCCTTGAGTCTCAGGTATAAAAGGTTATTAGCATTAGGACATCTTGTACATTTTATAAATAGTCAAAAGGATTCTAAATTGATGTCTCATTGTGCAATTGTGTTCACAGTAATCAGGAAAAATATGGAATGATTGAAATTTACCCCATTTTTCCATGAAAAGAAACCACTAAATTTTGTTCTCCATCATCATTATTGTGTTCTAATAGGAAAAAGAAATGGTTATCCTTAATTTTTGTTTTATTTCAATTTATTTTTAAAAATTTGGGAGCAGCATTGGTTAATAAGATTACACAGGTTTTGAGTGTACATATATATGGTATGCAATCTTCATGTTACATTGTGTGCCCAACACCCAAAATCAAATCATCTTCCATCACCATATGTTTGACCCCCTTTACTCTTTAATACCCTGCACATTTCTTCCCTCTCTTAATCACCACACTGTTCTCTGTGAGTTTTTGTTTGTTTTTTATTCTTGTTTCTTCATGTGTTGCTCTTAGTTTATGTCCCACATATGAGTGAGATCATATGATTCTTAACTTTTTCTATCTGACTTATTTTTCTTAGCATGATATTCTCAAGATCTACTCATATGTTCAAAAAAGGCAGTATTTCATCTTTCCTTATGGATGCGTACTATTCCATTATATGTATGAACCAAATATTTTTTTATCCAATCATCTATCAAAGGGCATTTAAATTTTTTCTATGTCATGACCACTGTAAATGATGCTATAATAAAATAGGGCAGCCCTGGCTGGCATAGCTCAGTGGATTGAGTGCAAGCTGTGAACCAAAGTATCACAGGTTCGATTCCCAGTCAGGGCACATGCCTGGGTTGCAGGCCATGACCCCCAGCAACCGCACATTTATGTATATGTATCTCTCTCTCTCTCTCTCTCTCTCTCTCTCCCTCCCTTCCCTCTCTAAAAATAAATAAATAAAATCTTTTAAAAATAGGTCTTCATATGTCTTTGTGAATAAATATTTTCATTTTGGGGTTAGTACCCAAAAGAGGGGTTGCTGGGTCATAATTATAACTCTATTCTTAATTTTTGGTGGAACCTCCATAAATTGTTTTCCATAGTGGATTTACTGGTTTACTTTCCAGTGAATGTGGGTTGCTTTATTTCCATAAACTCTCCAACACTTGTTATTACTTTTCTTGTTAATAATATCTATTATAACAGGTGTGAAGTGGTATCTCATTGTAGTTTTCATTTGCATATGTCTAATCTCACCACTCTTATTCAATATAGTACTATAAGACCTAGACAGATCAATCAGGCAAGAGAAAGAAATAAATGACATTCAAATTGGGAATAAAGAATTAAAAGTACCACTTTTGGAGATGACTTAAATCTATATAGAAAACCCTAAAAAATCCACCAAGAACTATTAGAAATAGTAAACAAATACAGTAAAGTTGCAAAATACAAATTCAATGCACAAAAATCTACTGTATTTCTATATACTAATAATGCAATTTCAGAAAAAAATCATTTTGAAATTTAACAAAAATAGTAAAATAACTAGGAATACATTTAATAAAGGATGTGATGGACTTATATACTGAAAGCTACAAAGCATTATTAAAACATATAGAAAAAGACAAAATAAAATGAGAATATATTCCATGTCCATGGATTGGAAGAGTCAACATAGTTAAAATGGCCATATTTCCCAAACCAATACACAGATTTAATATAATCCCCATTAAAATTTCAATCACATTTTTAAAGAAATAGAGCAGAAAATCATATTTTTATGGAACCACAGAAGACCCTGAATAGCCAAAGTGTTCCGAAGAAAAAGAATGAACCCTGAATTACACTACATGATTCCAAACTATACTACAGAACTACAATAATCAGATCAGTATGGCATTGTCAAAAGAACAGACACGCAGAATAATGGAAGAGAATTGAGAACCCAGAAGTCAAACCACAGGTATAAGGGCAAATAATTTTTAACAAAAGAGACAAAAATCCACTATTGAGGAAAGAAATCCTCCTCAGTAAATGATGTTGGGAAAATTAAAAAGCCACATGAAAAAGAATGACACCAGAATACAATTTTGCCCCATATACAAAAATTAACCCAAAATGGATCAAAGACCTAAATGTAAGACCTGAAATAATAAATTATATACGAGAGAATATAGGTACTGAACTTACAGACCTTGATCTTAGAGAAGATTTTTGTGAATTTCACCACCAACACTAGGGAGATAAAGGCAAAAATAAATGAAAGGGACTATAGAAAATAAAAGGCTTCTGCACAGCAAAATAAACCAACAACAAAATAAAAGGCCACCAGATGAATGGGACATCATATTTGTAAATAAAGTTCTAACAAGGGATTAATAAAAATATATAAAAACTCATACAACTCAACACAAAATAAATAATGCATTTAAAAAATAGGCAGAGGATCTGAACAGATACTTCTCTAAAGAAGACATAAAAATAGCCAACAGTTATATAAAAAGATGATTGGCTTCACTAGCTATTAAAGAAATATTTTGAGGTGAAATAATGTTTGTTCAGAATGATTTTGTTCAATCAAAACAAACCACACCCTAGCACTTAAACAATGTAAAATTCATACTGCAACAGTTTCAACATAGGAACCTGTTTTGCTGATGTTGTTTTGTTTTTTTTTCTTTGTACCAAGTTACTTTAAATAAGTTTATAACCCAAAGCAATGAATGCATTATAATTTTGACCTTTAAAGAAATCATGACATGAGTTGGATACAGAACAGTGGAAAAAATTGAAATGTAGAAATAATAGAGTTTAGACAAATTATTGATACTGGATTTTATATACACTAAAAAAGAAAGTTATGCTTATTAAGGAAAATTATAGTTATTTTAAAAAAAATTCCTTTTTGATGAGCTACTTTGACTTGGGAAGATTTTTGGAAAATTTATTCACACTTGAGGCTAAGTTGTTAATAACCAACACCTGTCACTTCATATGTCACTATTAGAAATCAGATGATAGCCCTGGCTGGCATAGCTCAGTGGATTGAGTGTGGACTGTGAACCAAAGCATCACAGGTTCGATTCCCAGTCAGGGCACATGCCTGGGTTGCAGGCCAGGGCCCCCAGCAACTGCATATTGATGCCTCTCTCTCTCTCTCTCTCTCTCTCCCTCCCTTCCCTCTCTAAAAATAAATAAATAAAAGCTTAAAAAAGGAAATCAGATGATAAAAAGTGATAGTGTGATAAGTGGACGTGTAATGATTGAAAGAAGGGCTCTTAACCATGGCCTTCATTTTGCCTTTGCCACTATTATATTTAGCACTTTCATCAGGAAGTAAGAAGAATCACAGAATATCTCAAAAGAAAAACATGGGCAAAAGTTATTTAAAAATTATCAGAATGATAAAAATAGTGTAACTATATCATAAAGAGATGTAAGACTCATCTAAGTCATCCCAATGAATTATTTTGAATTGCAGCCAAGTCTAATATTAAGAAAGCAATTCTCTGTGTTGGTATAAAATTGGACTAGAAATAAACATAAAAAATAAATGTAGAGTCAGAGACCAGAGGCACATACATAGTAGTTTATTTACACATAAGGAAATAGATTGGTATGAGATTCAATAAGAATGCTTAAAAGTTCATACAGACCCACACTTGGTAAAAGCTTGAGTGGAAGTAATTGGTTAGCCAAAAAGTTTGTTTAGCTTTTTTCCCCATATGATGGCTCTAGTAGTGCTTAGTTGTTTTTAACTTCATTACAAACAATTTTGTTTGATTATGTTATGACAGCTGTCATATCAGCATGCATTAAAAAATCAAAATTAGTGAATTTTTGTGCAGCCACTATAGTATTGTAGATGAAAGAAAATAAGTGACATTTTTTGGCATATTATGCTTTATTATTTCAAAAAAGGTAAAAGTGCAACTGAAATACAAAAAAAAAATTGTGCTGGAGAGCATTATGTGAAGTGAAATAAGGCAGGTGATGAGGGACAAATACCATAAGATCTCACTTTTAAGTGGAACCTAATCAACAAAACAAACAAGCAAGCAAAATATAACCAGAGACAGAAATTAAGAACAATCTGACAGTAACCAGAGAGGAGGTGGAAGGAGATAATGGGAATAAGGGCTTTCACAAACAACTATAATATACACATGGGCAAAACCAAGAAGGGACAGAAGTAGAGGAGGAAAGTGGGGATGGCTCGGGTGGGGGGTGGAGGGTAAATGCAGACGACTGTACTTTAACAACAATAAAATAATTGTAAAAAATTGTGCAGTGTATGGAGAAGGTGCTGTGACTGAGCAAATGGGTCAAAAGTGTTTTGCAGGCCAAGATGGAGGTGTAGGTAGACACATTGTGCCTCCTTGCACAACCAAAAGGAGAACAACAATTTAAAAACAAAAACAATAAAACAACCAGAACAGACAGAGAATCTAACTGTATGGAAGTCTGACAACCCAGAAGTTGAAGAAGAAATATTCATCCATACTTGTAGGAGGGGAGGAGAGGACTCAAGTCAAGGCAGTGGCTGGAGGACCAGGGTAGGCAAAGTAGTGGTTTGTAGACTTTGCAGTCCCACATTCGTGTGCAGATAAACTGGGAGGAACAACTGGGGAGCTAGATAGACTGTGCAACCCAGGGCTCTAGCACAGGGAAATAAAGGCTCAAAGCCCCTGACTGAAAACACCTCTGGGGTTTGAAGCAGCAGGAGAAACTCCCAGCCTCACAGGAGAGTTCATTGGAGATATCCACAGGATCATAGAATGTGCACAAGCCCACACCTCTGGGAATCAGCACCAGAAGGGCCCAATTTGATTTTGGGTAGCAGAGGAAGTGACTGAAAATTGGTGGAGAGCAATGCAAGCAGAATTGATCCCTCTCAGACCCCCTCCTCCATATACAGCATCACAAAGCAGCAACTTGGGTTGCCCAGCCCTGGTGAATGCCTAAGGCTCTGCCCTATACTACTTAACAGGTGTGCCTAGACATAAAAAAATGGACCAAATGAAAGATCAGATCAAAGCTCCAAAAAAAAAAAAATACAACTAAGCAATGAAGAGATAGCCAACCTATAAGATGTACAGTTAAAAACACTGGTAATCAAGATGCTCGCAGAATTGGTTGAATATGATCACAAATTAGAGGAAAAAATGAAGACTATACTAAGTGAAATAAAGGAAAATGTACAGGGCACCAACAATGATGGGAAGGAAACTGAGACTCAAATCAATGGTGTGGACCAGAAGGAAGAAAGAAACATCCAACCAGAACAGAATGAAGAAACAAGAATTCAAAAAATGAGTAGAGGCTTAGGAACCTCCAGGACAACTTTAAACATTCCAACATCTGAATCATAGTGGTGCCAGAAGGAGAAGAGGAAGAGCAAGAAATTGAAAACTTATTTGAACAAATAATGCAGTAGAACTTCCCCAATCTGGCAAAAGAAATAGAATTCCAGGAAGTCCGGGAAGCTCAGAGAGTCCCAAAGAAGTTGGATCTAAGGAAGAACACACCAAGGTACATAGTAATTACTTTAGATAAGATTAAAGATAAGGGGACAATCTTAAAAGCAGTAAAATAAAATGAGACAGTTACCTACAAAGGAGTTCCCATAAGAATATAAGCTGATTTCTCAAAAGAAACATTGCAGGCAAGAAAGGGCTGGAAAGAAGTATTCAAAATCATGAAAGGTAAGGACCTATATCCAAGCTTACTCTATCCAGCAAAGCTATCATTTAGAATGGAAGGGCAGATAAAATGTTTCCCAGAAATGGTCAAGTTAAAGGAGTTCATCATCACCAAGCCCTTATTATGTGGAATGTTAAAGGGAATTATCTAAGAAAAGGAAGAAGATGAAAAATATGAACAGTAAAATGACAAACTCATCGTTACCAACAACTGAACCTAAAACAAAAACAAATACAAACCAAACAATCAACTAGAACAGGAACAGAATCACAGAGATGGAGATCACATGGAGAGTTATCAACAGGTAGTGGGAGTGGGGGAGAGATGGAAAAGGTACAGAGAATAAGTAGCGTAAATGGTAGGTAGAAAATAGATAGGGAGGGTTAAGAATAGTATAGTAAATGCAGAAGCCAACAAACTCACATGTATGTCCCATGGACATGAACTAAAGGGGGGGAATGTGGGTGGGAGGGGGTGTGCAGATGGAGGGGAGTGAAGGGGGGAAATGGGACAACTGTAATAGCATAAGCAATAAAATATAGTTAATTTAAAAAAGTGGTTTACAAAGTTTCTTGGTACTATTTACATTTCTGCCAAATAATTCTTTGCTGTGGGGCTATCTTGTGCATTGGAAAATCTTTAGCAGCTCCCCTGCTTCTACCCACTAGTAGCAAATAGTGGGAGATAGCTGATATACTCACAATATCCAAATATATAAAGTTATTGGTGAAAATGAAAGTTTCATCTTTTATTTTAAGGAGAAAAAAACTAAATGGATGTTTTGGCCAACCCAATAGATGACTCCCCTTCCTTTCATCTCTTCCTCAACAAAAAAGAGTATGAGACAATAGACAGCCTTGCTCACTGTTGGACCTAAGGAAGAGTGATATTCAGATATTACCACCTTCAAGGAAGACATTGGACTGAAATTTTCTTTTATGAAGGCGGAATGTAATTGAAAACTATTTTGTATTCCATGAATTTTCTATAGCTTGGAAGGGATAGAATAGCCTGGGATATCAGAATTCACCAAATGTTGTTTATTTGGATTCAGTGAATGATAGAGCTCTAGGAGTGATGGACTATGGAACCAAAGGCAGAGTAGACCTCACAGATGAAATGTGAAGCCCTGATGAGTTGGCAGCAGCACTTGGACCAGTACCACTCATATTTGAGGAGGATAGTACCTTGGAGACAAAAAGAACAGGTGGCTACACCTAAAAGGAAGATATTGCTATAGCTCTAGATGAATGTGTTTATCCTTTACATGTCAGGGGGCAGTATCAAGAAAGGGGCTAGGGAAATGTGCATGAAATAATTCCATAAAGCCAAAGTCTAGTTGGTCACACCATGAAGAGGCCCCTGTGGCACCTTTGGAAGCATGGCAGTGTTGAGACAGGTGTTAACACAAGGAGGGAGCAACCACACAAATGTATTGGAGGGGAGGAAACATGGCAGGAGTTTCTGCATAAAGGATACATGTTTCTCTGACACTGAAAATAGCAACAAGAAAGCATATGAGTCTCATGAGATTTTTGTGCCTGGCAAGTCTGATAAATTTACCCCTGCTTAATTTCCTGTTGCACTGGTACTTTGCACATGTAAGGGCTGCTGAATTAGCCCTCCAGCTAATTCAAGAAGAGATGGCTAAATGCAAACATGAGATCTCAAAGACACGTATCCTCAGTTTGTTTTAGGAACAGATGCTAAATCTTAGTTGTCTTGTTTTAAAAGGATGAATGAAGATGAAGAAAAATGTGAAACCCACGGAAATTTTTTATAATGTCAAAAAAAAAGTAAAAGCAGAAGTGCATATTTTTCAACAGATTCACTGAAGAGAAGAGGAGTAAACTTTAAGCAACATCTGCTGTTATTTTAGTTAATTTACGGAGCATGGATTCTATGAAATGAGATGGGATAGGGTGAGAGTAGGAGATAATATAAAGAATGACAAAGAATAACTCTATAAAATCAAATATGCATCGATGTAAGTATAAACACACATTAAACATAAGGAAAAAGGATAATTCAAAAGCAAATCAGTGGCATTATGGATATTGTGTACGTATGTGCTTTTTATCTAGCTAAAAGCAGGCTTTTGATTGGAAAATATCTCCAGATGAGAGAGAGGCAAAGTCCATATTTCTCCTTTATTTATCTGACACATATTGGGACCACGTAGCCAAAGGTTGGCTAAGTAGACATCATAGCTCAGAATTTGAATGAAATACTGTTCTACAGAGAAGTCAGGAAATTTTGGACAGGTTTCTAATAAATCAAGCATTCATCAGTGTGACAAGAAGGATCTTTCAGTCCAGAGGTCCCAGGACACTATGGAGTGTCTGGGGGCAGTGGTGTCAAGTGTCATGTGTGAGAAAGACAGTTTCTGGTGACACACTCCTCTTAGCCTTCCCACTATCTGCTCCTGCCAACTCTGCTGCTCATTCACTGTTCAGAGAGATATTAGCATTTTAATATGTTTTCTATAAATCCTTTTCTGCTGAATTCTGTGAAAGTTTATTTCTGGTGTTTAAAATGTAGAACTTAAACCAGTTCATGTGATTTGGAGGATGAACTTCCACAGAGAGCCATGGAAATATACAAAGAAAAAATATCAGAAATAAAGAAGAGGAAATAAATATAAATGTTTTGAAGATATAAATGAGGAATAATTGATAATCAATACAGTAAAGCTTTTCCAGACTAAAATGCAATATGGGAATTTATATATTGAAAAAACTCACAAGGTACCAAAATTACTCAGAAAGTACAAATATATAGCTCTGGCTTATGTGGCTAAGTAGATTGAGTGCCAGCCTGCAAACCAAAGGGCCACTTGTTCAATTTCCAGTCAGGGCACATGCTTGGGTTGCCGTTTGGTCCTCAATGAGAGGCCAGGTCCCCAAGGAGGGACGCGTGAGAGGCAACCACACATTGATGTTTCTCTCTCTCCTTTCCCCTCTGTCTAAAAATAAGTAAGTAAAATCTTTAAAAAAAAAGTACTGATATTTATAAAACATTTCCTAAAAAAACAATTAGCCCATGCATGTGGTAGAAGTGATAGCAAACAAGTTTGAATATTCAGATGAGTATCTCTTTCCCTCTATCTCTAAAAATAAATAAATAATTTAAAAAATGAGTTTGTATTGCATTGGATTCAGAAGAATCCACCAGATCTCTTGACTGTAGGGGTTCTCAGAGACTTAACATCCTTGTGTGTATCATCACTCTTCAGAAAGGTATATTCCATTTACCAAATCATTTGACCACTAACACTCTTCAAATATATCTATTGGGTATATTGTTTTAATACTGGACATGGCAGCAAATTAAAAAACCAAGCATTTTCTGGTGAAAACCATAAACTTCAAGGTTAAGTAATGAGTTCTCTAAGGATAAGGCACACACAAAAAGCTCAGAATGGAAAAATCTCCCCACCTTAGTTAATATCTATGTGATGTGGACACTGGCTTATGGGGTCCACTACATTTTGGGTGAGACTAGAGAAATTCACATGGACTACCAAATCTTGTGGAGGAGAATGGATGGCATGGCTTCTCTCTCGAGAGGAGAAAAAACCTTGGCCTTTGCCTTGACCAGCCTTTATTTCTTTTCTGGTTACATTACATAATGGTCCTCACTTATCAAGCACAGGTTCGCTTTAGGTGGTTACCTTTTACAGAAAAAAAAGGAGACAATGCCAGTAATCACATCACAAAAGAAGGTTATTTGCAAATGCAAAGGGAAAAGTGGATGAACTGGTTACACTCATCCTTGAAAGGGTTAGCATGGATTTTAGGGAGTTACAGTAAGCACTTGCTGTCTCAATTCAGGGTGAGGGAATTTTAGCAAAAAGCAAGTCTCAAAGCAACCTAGGTACAATACAGACCTGATTCCCCATGGGAGAACCTATCCATGGGCATGGGTCCCATGCATCTCTGAGTGGGAGCTGGGCCCACACCACACAGAATGGTCTCTTATATCTATGGGTCATACACATAAGTTCTTTGGCTTCTCCATATCCTATACTATTCTCAACCTCCCCCTGTGTATTTTGTACCTAATATTTTTGCTTCTTATTCACTATACCTGTTCCCCCATTCTCTACTATCCCCTACATGAGGATAACCCTCCATGTGATCTCCATTTCTATGAATTAGCTCTTTTCTAGTTGTTTCCTTAGTTTGTTTGGTTGGTTTTTTAGGTTCAGTTGTTAATAGTTTTGAGTTTTTTTGTCATTTTACTGTTCATATTTTTATCTTATTTTTCTTACATAAGTTCCTTTAACATTTCATGTAATAAGGGCTTGGTGATGATGAGTTCCTTTAACTTGACCTTATCTGGGAAGCACTTTATCTGACCTTCCATTCTAAATGATAGCTTTGCTGGATAGAGTATTCATGGATATAGATCCTTGCCTTTCATAACTTTGAATACTTCTTTCCAGCCCCTTCTTGCCTGTAAGGTTTCTTTGAAGAAATTAGCTGATAGTTTTTTTTTTTGTTTTTTTTTAAAGTAAAGATTTTTTTAAAGATTTTGTGTATTTATTTTTAGAGAGGGAAGGGAGGGAGGGAGAGAGAGAGAGAGAGAGAGAGAGAGAGAGAGAGAGAGAGAGAGAGAGAGAGAGAAAGATCAATGTGCGGTTCCTGGGGGTTATGGCCTGCAACCCAGGAATGTACCCTGGCTGGGAATTGAACCTGGGACACTTTGGTTCCCAGCCCGCACTCAATCCACTAAGCTATGCCAGCCAGGGCCAGCTGATAGTTTTATGGGCACTCCTTTGTAGGTAACTGTTTCCTTTTCTCTTTTTGCTTTTAAGATTTCTCTTTAATCATGGATAGTGTAATTATGATGTGCCTTGGTGTATGCTTCCTTGGATCCAAATTCTTTGGGACTCTGAGCTTCCTGGACTTCTAGGAAATCTATTTCCTCTGTCGGATTGGTGAAGTTCTCCTTCATTATTTGTTCAAATAAATTTTCAATTTCCTGTTCTTCCTTTTCTCCTTCTGGCACCATTATGATTCAGATGTTGGAATATTTAAAGTTGTCCTGGAAGTTTCCAAGCCTCTCCTCATTTTTTTTTGGTTCTTATTTCTTTATTCTGTTCCAGTTGAATGTTTATTTCTTCATTCTATTTCAAATTGTTGATTTGAGTCCCAGTTTCCTTCCCTTCACTGTTGGTCCCCTATATATTTTTATTTGTTTCACTTTATAAAGCCTTTACTTCTTCCTTTCTTTTGTGCCCATACTCAATCATTTCTGTGAGGATTCTGATTACCAGTGTTTTGAACTCTGCACCTGATAGGTTGGCTATCTCCTCACTGCTTAGTTGTTTTCCTGCAGTTTTGGTCTGTTCTTTCATTAGGACCATATTTCTTTGTCTCAGTGCACCTTTTATGTTGTATGGAGTAGAGCCTTAAGTATTCACCAGGGCAGGGCAAACTACATAGTTGTGTTGTGTTGCTATTTGTGGGGGTCGGGTCTGAGAGGGAACAATGCACCTTGCTGGTATCTTGCCCCACTTTTAGTTACCTTTTGTGCTACCCACAAGAGCATGTGGTACTTCTGGTGCTGATTCCATGTGGATGGGTTTGTGTATGTTCTAGGTCCCCATGGCCCCCTCCAATGTACTTTTCTGTGAAACTGGGAGTTTCTTGCCTTGCCACAACACCCACAGTCTTTTAGAGCTGAGGTTTTGAGGTTTTATTTCCTTTTGCTATAACCCTGGGTTTTGTGGTTTGTCTTGCTCCTCAGTTGTTCCTTGAGGTATATCTGCAAGTGAATGTGGGACCACCCAATAGGCCAGGTGCTGCCTTGCCATGCATCTTCTCTGAACCTCCTACAAGTCTGGGTGAATGTTTCTTAACACCTTCATTGTTGAACTTCCATATGGTTTGATATTCTGGCAATTTTGATTGATTGATTGTTTGTTTGTTTGTTTGTTTGTTTGTTTTAAATTACTTCCTGTCATTCTATTGGTTGTGCAAGGAAGCAAAGCATATCTTCATATTCCTCCATCTTGGTCCTAAAAATATTTTTATTATTTAAATACAGCTGTCTCCATTTTCCCACCATTACTTGCCCCTGCTCCACCCACCCCTACCTCTCAACCACAATCCTTCCCCTCTTTGCCTTGGTCCGTGAGTCCTTTATACAAGTTCTTTGACAAACCTTCCCTTTCTGTCCTCTGTTATCTCCCTTCTGCTTCCTCTCTGGTTACTGTAAGTTTGTTCTTTATTTCAATGTCTGGTTATATTTTCTATGCTTGTTTGATTCATTGATTAGGTTCCACTTATAGGTGAGATCATATGGTATTTGTATTTCACCACCTGGGTTATTTCATGTAACATAATGTTCTCTAATTATATCCATGTTGTCACAAAGGGCAGGAGGTCCTTCTTTCTTTCCACTGCATAGTATTCCACTGTACCACAGGGTTTTGACCACTAATTTACTGATTGGTTCTTAGATTACTTCCACACTTGGGTGTTGTAAATTATGCTGCTATGAACATTGGGGTGCATAGGTTGCTTTGAATTGTTGTATCAGGATTCTCAGGGTATAATCTGAGTAGTGGAACTGCTGAGGCAAAAGGAAGTTCCATTTTTAGTTTTCTGAAGAAATATCATACTGTTTTCCACAGTGGCTGCAGTAGTCTGCATACCACTAACAGAATACTATGGTTTCTTTTTTATAGCACTGTTGTTTTTTATTTGTTTATGATGGCCAGTCTGATGAGTGTCAAGTGGTATTTCACTGTAGTTTTAATTTGAATTTTTCTGATGTCTAGTCATGCTGAGCATCCTTTCCTGTGTCTCTGGGCCCTCTGTTTGTGCTTCTTGGAGAAGAGTCTGTTCAGGTCCTTTTTCCATTTTTTAATTAGGTTTTATGTCTTCCTGGAGTGGAGTTGTGTGAGTTCTTTATGTAATTTGGAGATCAAACCCTTATCAGAGTATCATTGGTAAGTATATTTTCCCACATGGTTGGTTACCATTTCATTTTGCTGATGTTATCTTCAGCTGTGCAGAAGCTTTATATTTTGATTAAGTCCCATTTAGTTTTTCTTTCCTGTATGTCCCTTGCTCTAGGGGACATATCAGTGAAAATATTGCTGCATGGAAAATCTGAGATTTTTCTGCCTATGTTGTCCTCTAGGACTTTTATAGTATCACAACTTGTACTTAAGTCTTTTATCCCTCTTGAGTTTGTGTGTGTGCATATTGTAAATTGGTGGTCGAGTTTCATTTTTTTTTTTGCACGTAGCTGTCAAGATTTACCAACACCATGTGTTGAAGAGGCCCTTTTTACTCCATTTTATACTTTTGCCCCTTTTGTTGAACATTAATTGACCATAGAGGTATGGGCTTTTTCCTGGGCTCTCTATTTTGTTCCATTGATCTATGTGTCTGTTCCTATGCCAGTACCAGGCTATTTTGATTACTGTGGCCTTGTAATATAGTTTGATGGCAGGTATTGTGATCCTTCATATTTTGTTCTTCTTTCTCAAAATTGCTGAAGATATTAGGGGTCATTTGTGGTTCCATATAAATTTTAGAAATGTTTGTTTTATATCTGGAAAATATGTCTTTGATATTTAATGGAGATTGTGTTGAATCTATAAATTGTTTTGGATGAGCATTTTCATGATGTTAATTCTTCCAATCCATGAACACAGTATATGCTTCCATTTATTTGTGTCTTCCTTAATTTGTTTCTTCAGTGTGGTGTAGTTTTCTGAGTATAGGTCTTTTACCTACTTGGTTAGGTTAATCCCTAGATAGTTTATTTTTCTTGTTGCTGTATCAAATGGGATTTTCCCATGATGTCTGTTTCTGATATTTTGTTGTTGGTGTACAAACATGCCTTCAATTTATGAATATTGATTTTGTATCCCACTGTTTTCCATATTCAGTTATTAGGTCAAGGCATTATTTTGTGGAGCCTATAAGATTTTCTATATACACTATCATGTCATCTGCAACAAGGACAGTTGTGAAACTGAGTGACACATTAGATAAAATGGACTTAACTGATATATATTTTCTTATACACTAAAACTTTGTGTGCAGGCCTATATGTATAATCTCCTTATTGGTTGATAAAAATGCAACTGATTTCTGAATATTAATTTTGTATCCTACTATGTTGCTGAATTCATTTATTAGTTCTAGTATTTTTTTGTGGAATCTTTAGAATAAAGATAGTTTTACTTCTTCTTTTCTAATTTGGATGACTTTTATTTTCTTTTATTGTCTGATTGCTATGGCAAGGACTTCCAGTACTCTGTTGAATAAGAGAAGTGAATGTGGGTATCCCTGTCTTATTCCTGATCTTAAAACGAATACTTGTATTGTTTGCCTGTTGTGTATGATGCTGGCAATGGGTTGATCATATATTGCCTTTATTATGTTTATGTATGTTCCTTCTATTCTCACTTTGCTGAAATATTTTATCATAAATGTGCTGGATTTTATCAAATTATTTTTGAGCATCTATTGATATGATCATGTAATTTTTACCCTTCATTTTTTTCTATGGTGTATAACATTTATTGATTTGATAATGTAATATCAACCTTGCATTTCTGGAATAAATTATATTTGAAAATCTTATATGATTTTATTAATGTATTGTTTTTTTCTGTTTGCTAATATTTTGGGAGGATTTTAATACTAAAATACTATGTTCATCAGGAATATTGGCTTACAATTTTTTTTTGTAATACTTTTATCTGGTTTTGAAAAAATCTGACAATACAGGCAGAAAAATGAAGTTAGACCACCTTCATATGCCACATACAAGAAAAAATTCAAAATGGATTAAAGACTTAAACATTACAGCCAAACCATAAAAAATCCTAGAAGAAAAGATAGGTAGTAAAATATTAGACATTACTCATAACAATATTTTTTCTGATATATGTCCTCAGGCTAGGGAGATAAAGGAAAATTAAACCAATAGGACTACATCAAACAAAAAAGTTTTTGCAGAGAAGAGGAAGCGATCAACAAAATGGAAAAAAAAAAACACTGAAAGGGAGAATATATTTAATGATATATCTGATAAGGACCTAATATCCAAAATTTATAAATAACTTATAAAACAACACTAAAACAAACAAATGATCCAATTAAAAATGGGCAAAGGACCTGAATAGACACTTAACCAAAAAGAACGTACAGATGGCCTATAGACATATGAAAAGATGTTCAACATCAGTTACCATCAGAAAAGTGCAAGTTAAAACCACAATGAGATATCACTTTGCATGCATCAGAATGGCTATCATCAATACATCAACAAACAACAAGTACTGGCAAGGATGTGCAGGCAGGGGAATACTTTTGTACTGTTGGTAGGTGTGCAGATGGGTATAGCTACTGGGGAAAGAGATATGGAGATACCTCAAAAAATTAAAAATTGAAATGCCTAATGAACCAGTGACTACACTTCTGGGATTTATGCAAAGAAACCTGAAACACTAATTTGATAGAACATAAGCACCCTATGTTTATTTCAGAGTTACTTAGAATCACCAAGATATGGAAGCAGTCCAATTGTTCATCATTAGATGAATGGGTAAAACAACCATGGGATATTTACATGATGGAATACTACTCTGCTGTAAAAAGGAGAACATTTGCCCTTTGTGAAAGCATGGATGGACATAGAGAATATGATGCTAAGTGAAATAAACTAGTCAGAAAAAAAATATCATATGATTTCACTCATATGTGGAATCTGATGCACAAACTGAACTGACAAGCAAGATAAAGACAGACTCATAGCTAGAGAGCAGGCTGACAGCTCTGAGGAAGTTAGGGGGCACAGGGACTGAGCAAAAAAGGAACAGGACTCATGGACAAGGACAACAGTGTGATGATTGCAGGAGGGAGGAGATATAAGGGAGATAAATAGTAATTAAAATACCCAAAAAATTAAAAATAGCCTATCTTATTGTTTTTACTTTCTATTGCTTTCTCTGGAATAAATATCTGTATCAGCTAAGGTTCAGCCAAGTGACAGAAATTACAAAAAATATTTTAACGATAGGTAATGTGAATATCAATAATTATAAATCACATATAAAGTTATCAATTAGATAACTACAAAGGCTAAAAAGAGAGTAAGACTAAGATATTTTGGACGTAGTAACTTTAGGAATCAACTCTTATCTTTAGTGCTGGAGGAACAAAGGATAAATGTTGAAATTATTAAATTTAAAAAATTTCAAGGTAGGAGTGTTCTGTGCCTGTGAGGCTCAGGAATTGTTGTCCTGGTGTTTGTATCTCTGAGGTCTGGATATACAAACTAGATGGATCTGTACATGTTGGACAAACACCAAACTGGATTCAGCTGCTGGATAAGAAGGAACTATTGCAGTTGTGGTGAATAAGCATTACTCAGCACTCCAGAGACAAAAGCACATCTCAGCCTCTACTCAATTCTAATAGCTTCCCCTTAGTGTCACTATTGGTAGAGACTAACTGGGAGCCACCTGGAAAAACAGAAATGTGAAGCACATAGTGTTGAAATCAGTATTACAAAGCAGAACATAGGTAGGTTTGGAGCTGAGAAATAATTGCACAATAAGCGGCACAAAGAGGGATTTGTATATATACAAGGAATGTGTACTCCCATGTGACTAGCTCAAAAATGGTGAGAAGAGAGATAAGGTATCATAACTCAAACAGACAACAAGACCAAGGTCCTTTGGAGAAACCTGGACAAAATAGTTTTTCACAGGAAGAAAAGCCATCATCCAAACAGGGAACTTCTCCCATTGCCACAGCAGGGCCTCTTCATGACACCCGTCAGCAGGAATTTATCTTCACTGTCGACACATGCTTTCTATTCTTCCCTTTTCTGAATGAAAGTGTTTATTGAAATTATTTTGTCTTTTTCCTATCAATCTAGAGTGGATAAAGTGACTTGTCAAGACTGAAAACTGTCACATCCAAAACTGCAGCAGAGGGCTGCACATCACCCAGAACTTAAACTCTTAACTGGCTTTTGTGACTAAACGGGACTTTGAGTTGTCTTACTTGGATAGGGGTGAATATGTACTCTTTGTGATCAAGGTGTTCACTAATAATTACAAGTCAGAGGGACAGAAAATGAATATGGCAGAGATGGTAGGTATCCATCAACAAGTGTAATCTCTCTTCAATTATACACATATATGAAGGTATACTTAAAAGAAACTACACATGAAGATATAATATTTATCAGCCTTCCTCTCTCATTTCTAGGTATAAATATGGAACTAATTTTGTCAATGAAATGATGATAAATGTAATAATTGTTACTCTGGGACAGGGCCTTTTAAATGGCATATGAATTTCCTCCACATCCTCCTTTTATATCCTTGTAACTGGGTGAAAAACAATGCAGGACTCCAGTGGATCATATGACACATGACATAGGAGCCTAGGTTCCTTAGGTACTCCAGACCTAGAATACCATAGTGGGTTATGAAAGCAAGAGACACACTTCGGTTATATTAAACTACAGAAATATACTCTCTTATGCCTCACAGCTGATGTGTTACCCTAGTTCAGAAATCTATGCACATGCCCTCTACCTTTTTTCTAAAGGAATGATGAAAGTGATGCAGTGGTAAACTAAGGAGACAAGAACAATCTGTTCAACAAACAGGGAAGGCTTGTTAGAGTTCTTTTTACTCAGAAATGAACAAACAATATAAACAAATAAACCCTAAGACCTGTAAAAAACCATTTTAAAAAACTAAAGAAAATAGTCACATGTATTTTTAGAGAATATACACAATTTAGGACAATTCAGCTCTAGGAAAGAACATAACTTTAGATATTAACAATTTTACTCTCTAAAGAAAATCTATGAAACAATAGATAAATTTACAATGTTAAGACTCAACTAAAATATAGCTATATAAGCAGAGAAATTCAAAATTGTAGTTGATCTAAAATTTCATAAACAGGAGCATGGAGGAAGACATGAGGAGACAAGGAATGGGTAAGGCCCCTTGCACAGGTGTGGGGGTTGGGAATCTGGAGGAATATCATATAGCAGAGCTCACTGGGTGTCAACTCCATGCAAAGATCTGCAATCCAGAGCAACAGGAAAGGGAAGAGGAGCCCATGTAGCATCAGGCAGTGGAAATCAGAAGGGATTAGGTCCACATGGGAGTCCTAGACCACAGCATCCCAAGGAAAGAGTAAACCCATTGTTACACCAGCCTGGGAAATCTGCTGAGGTCTGTGACTGCTAGAGGGGACACCAGGTCAGGATAGTGGAGGGGTCGACTCACTACAACCAGCAGGGACTTTGAGGGGCCCTCTATACAGTGGAAGGACTTTGGACAGAGAGCTTGTGTGAGTCTAGAATGCATAACTTGAGAAAGAGGACCAGTCTTGCCCACCAGGAGCACTTGGGCAGTGTCCCTCCCTCTACCTGTTGAGCTGTTGGTATTGAACCATCCTGCTGTTTCCTGAGGAAAAGAGGTGCAACATTGGGCTGAAAATTTGGCCCCATCTGCTCGGTTAAATAGCATGTGGGATATTTGTCCCCTTCAGAATCTGGGTAGAGCTTAGAGTTTTGGTTGTTCCCTTCCCTCCATGGTGGGCACACACAACACACACACACACACACACACAGATTGGAGCCACAAACAGTCCTGGTTGTCTTGATTTTTAAAAAATCTTCTTCTGCTTGGTTAGGTGGCACAGGAGTGCCAGGGAACTATGCAGTGCTGGGGTTTTGTAACTGTGTTTTCTGGGCAAGCTTCTGTCTGGGAATCAGACAGGCTTATTCTGGGTTCTACGGCTGCATTACAAGGAAACAGATCCAAGTTACCCAGTAAGTTCAGGCTACACAGCCTTGGGAAGGGGAAGAATTTCAGCTTCCCTCTCCTACAAATTGCAAGCATCCCCTGCCAGACTGTTTGCATCACCCCTTCTATTCCAAGTCACCCACTGGCCACTGCTGCTTGGACAAGGGAGAACAGCATAAAGTTGGGCCATTGGAAGTGTGAGAGTCCACACTGACCCAAACTCTGGGCTCCAGAGACCCCACCCACCAGACTTCTATGGGCTCTGCCAAGCTTAGGATAGGTAGCTGAGAGCCAGATGGGAACCATCTCTGACATTAGCTTTCACCACAGAACCTCCTGGGAGACCTTGGACCAGCCAATAAGTGTCCAGCTTCAGACAACATTTTTGCAGGATTCAACAAGCTACACAAAGTGCATATCAAAATGGTGATCACAGCAAGCACAAGATCTGCTGAGACAAGCCCCACTTTTTTCTTTTTTCTTTTTCTTTTTTTATTTCACATTTTTACTGTTTTTTCTCTTTCATAATTCTTTTTTAAAACAAAGTCCACCTTCTCTTTATGTTGTAATAAACTCTACAAAGTTGACTTTCTTCACCAAAAATAACAGGAATATTTTCTGTGTTATTCCCAAATAACAACAAAACACATTTTCATAGGTTTTCCAAGTTTTGTTTATAAATCAAGATGAAGTAAAATATGGTCATGAAAACAGAATAAAACAGACAAATCAGTTGTCAATCTCCCTGGTCTCTTAATCCTGTCTTGACCATAAAACAGAAATGTTCAACATGTATCTGCTAAAAAGCTTATGAAGGTAGAAGCTCAACAAAGAAATTTAAACAGTGACAATTAGATGGGGAACAACAATGGCAATCAATTCCATTCAATCTTTAACTGTAACTTGTTCCTTGTAAGATCACTGAATAAAGGCAAAATCTACGCTAAAATCCTTCTTTGGCAAGCTCATTTTTTTTTTCAGTGTCTGGTATTTTTCTTAACTGTTCACTGCAGATTTTTAATAGCATACTTAAAACTCTCACTATTCAAAGGTTTGTTTTGATCTTCACTGTAATATTTTATAAAATGTACTCCTTCCTCTCACATTTCCTCAAAAATTATTTCTTCAAAGAACTGATCATTCAATACCTGACATCTAGATCCACAGTGATGTGTTACTTCTAAGTTATTTAATGAAAATAGTTCCAAAGTGTCATTAGCAGAGATTACACAGACATCAAGTTTTTTACCAATGTTTATGCATTGCTGAAGGTCCCATGTATGCTTCCTGTGATGAAGGTTGAGAATGAACACTATGCAAATGGGCAAAGGCATCCCAATGCATACCTGAAATATACTTAGACCAAAACTCAAGTAACTTAGCTTTGCTTAACATAAATTTTGATATAAAATATGATTTGGCTTTAATTGTGAACACCTATATCAAACTCTATGCAACGAAGTCAAAACTTCCTACAGATAATTCAGAAATCATTGAATATACCTGAGAGATGTTTAAAATAAGTTTTCTCTTATATTTGATATTGAAAAAATCTGTAAGAAATTTGAAAACATCTTATAAAAAAGCTATAAGGTGTACTGTAGGTTACTTAATCACTGAATATCTTGAGTACAGTAGCCTATTTACATGTCCCCTGTTTTAACTCTCATGCTTTGGAGAACTAACTGTTCAAGAAGATAGCATTCACATGCCATGTGACACATCTCTTTCAGAATTCTTATTTATCTCTTTCTTTTTCTTACTCTGTTTTTTTTCTATTTTCTTATTATGTTTTCCATTTTCCTATTATTTATTTAATTTTATACCTTTTATATATAGTTTTATTACTATTATTTTTATTTCCTTTCATATTCTCTTTTGTGTTTTTTTCTCTGATTCATTTTTTCTCTTGTCTTTAATTATTCTTTTTTTGTCTTCCCTTTCTATTTATTCTTTTTGTTGTTGGTGGTGTTTGTTTTGTTTTTTGAGCTGGTTTTGGATTTGTTCTGTTTTGTCAACACCTGTACATCAAGCCATCATTTTACTGTTGTCATCATTTTACTGTTCATATTTTTTATCATGCAAACTGTACATAAGTTTGCATGATATGGTCAAGGTTAAGCCTCATGGTCAACCTGCCTGAGGGTCAAGTCCACTCATAAATGAGACAACTGCAGTTAAGAACCAATAAAAACTGAAACTTCTGGCCAAGATGGAGGCATAGATAGAAACACTGTGCCTCTTTGCAAAATAAAAAGGACAACAACAAATTTAAAAACAAAAAACAACCAGAACTGACAGAAAATCAAACTGTATGGAAGTCTGACAACCAAAGAGTTAAAGAAGAAACATTCATCCAGAGCTGTAGGAGAGGCAGAGATGGGCAGCCAGGTGGAGTGGACTCATAGAAAGGCAGCTGCTGGAGGACTGGGGCAGGCAAGAAGACTGGGCAGTGGCTTGCAGACTAGGCAGTCTCACATTCACATGCAGATAAACTGGAGGAACAAATGGGGAGTGAGACAGACTACACAACTCAGGGTTCCAGTGTAGGGAAATAAAGCCTTAAAGCCTCTGGCTAAAAATACCTGTGGAGGTTGAGGTGGCAGAAGAAACTCCCAGCCTCACAGGAGAGTTCCTGGGAGGGACCCACGGGGTCATAGAATGTACATAAACCCACTCACTGGGAATCAGCACTAGAAGGGCCCAATTTTCTTGTTAGTAGCTGGGGAAGTGACTGAAAGTCAGCAGAGACTGGAGCAAGCCGCAGTGTTCCCTCTCAGACCCCTCTGCCACATAGAGCGTCTCAACAGCCACGTGGGTTGCTATGCCCTGGTGAACACCTAAGGCTCCTCCCCTTACTACATAACAGACATGCTGAGACAAACAACAACAACAACAACAACAAAACAATGGCCCAACTGAAAGAACATTTCAAAGCTCCAGAAAAAAATACAACAAAGTGATGAAAAGATAGCCAACCTATCATATGCACAGTTCAAAACACTGGTTATATGGATGCTCCAGGAGCTCATTAAGTACTTCAACAGCATAAAAAAGACCCAGGCAGCAATGAAGGTTGCATTATGTGAAATAAAGAAGAATCTACAGGGAACCAAAAGTGACAGGAAGGAAACCAGGACTCAAATCAATGGTTTGAAACAGAAGGAAGAAATAAACATTCAGCCAGAACAGAATGAAAAAATAAGAATTCAGAAAAATGAAAAGAAGCTTAGGAACCTCCAGGTCATCTTTAAATGTTCCAACATCCAAGTTATAGTGGTGCCAGAAGGAGAAGAGGAAGAGCAAGAAATTGAAAACTTATTTGAAAAACTAATGAAGGAGAACTTCCCCAGTCTGGCAAAAGAAATAGACTTTCAGGAAGCCAAGGAAGCTCAGAGAGTCCCAAAGAAGTTGGATCTAAGGAGGAACACACCAAGGTACATCGTAATTACTTTAGATAAGATTAAAGATAATGAGAGAATCTTAAACACAGGAAAAGAAAAGGAGACAGTTGCCTACAAAGGAGTTCCTATAAGAGTATCAGCAGATTTCTCCAAAGAAACTTTGCAGGCAAGGAGGGACTGGAAAGAAGTATTCAAAGTCATGAAAGGCAGGGATCTACATCCATGATTACTCTATCCAGCAAAGCTATCATTTACAATAGAAGGGCCGATAAAGTGCTTCCCAGAAATGGTCAAGTTAAAGGGGTTTGTCATCACCAAGCCCTTATTATATGAAATGTTAAAGGGACTTATCTAAGAAAAAAAAGATAAAACACATGAACAGTAAAATGATGACAAACTCACAGCTATTAATAACTGAACCTAAAAGTATATATAAAACAGCAACACCAAAGACAAAGTGAGGAAACAAGTAGAACAGGAACAGACTCACAGAAATGGTGATCATGTGGAGGGTTATCAGTGGGGGAATAGGAGGGGGAGAGAGGAGGGAAAGGTACAGGGAATAAGTAGCATAAATGGTAGATAAAAAATAGACAGGGGGAATGTTAAGAATAGTGTAGGAAAGGTAGAAGCCAAAGAACTTATATGCATGACCCATAGGCATGAACTATAGGTGAGGAATTCAGGTGGGAGTGGGTGTGAAGGACAGAGGAGAATAAAGGGGAAAATGGGGCAACTGTAATCAATAAAATATATTTTTAAAAAGAACCAATAAAAACTAAATGGTCCACATAACTCATACAAGGTTCATTTCTAGAGCACACAGGTCAGGAGAGCAAGGAGACTGCACCAATAAGTCCCACAGGACACTTATTATGGAAGGCTATCCCAGCAAGACTGGGAGTCATCATAGTTCTCTTTAATACACAGAAACAGACAGAATAGAAGAATAACATATCTGAAATAAAGAATGCACTGGAAGGAATAAACAGTAGGTTAGATGAAGCAGAATACCAAATCAGTAAATAGTAAGACAAGGTAGAAAAAAACATTAATTTAGAGCAGTAAAAAAATTAAAATGAATAAGGATAGTTTAAGGGATCTTTAGGACAACATTAAATGTAACAACATGTGACTGATAAGGGTACCAGAAAAAGAGAAAGAGAGGGATAGAGACCTTGTTTAAATAAATGACAGAAAAATTCCCTAACCTGGTGAAGAAATAGTCACACAATTGCAGGAAACACTGAAAGTTTTAATCAAAATGAACCCAAAGATACCCACAATAAAACCCATTAATAATTAAAATGGCAAAAATTAAAGACAAAATCTTAAAAGCAGCAAGAGAGAAGCAGTTACTTACCTACAAGGAAGTTCCCATAATGCTGTCAGCTAATTTCTCAACAAAAACACTACAGGTCAGAAGAGAATACCATGAAGTATCTAAAGTAATGAAATGCAAAGGTCTGAAACCAAGAATTCCTCGATCCAGAAAGGCTAATTTTTAAAATTGTATGTGATGTAAAGAACTTGTAAACAAAAACACTAAAGAAGTTCATTACCACAAAACCAGCATTGCAAAAAATGTGCAAGAGACTGCTCTAAGAGGACGAAATAAAAAGAAGAAGGAAATTAGGCATACAAATAAATATGGCACTAAATAAGTCTGTATCAATAATAACATTAAATACAAATGTTTTAAATGCATTAATCAAAAGACATAGAGTAGCTAAATAGGTGAGAAAAAAACATGGATCGCATGTATGCTATCTACAAGAGACCCCTCTCAGAACAGAAGATTTACACAGGCTGAAAGTGAGGGGTGGAAAAAAATAGTTCATTCAAATGGAAACTAATATAAAAAGCTGGGGTATCAATACATATAACTCACAAAATAAACATCAAAACAAAGGTCATAATAACTGACAAAAAAGTCAATACATAATACTAAAGGAATAAATCCAACAAAAGAATACAACCCTTGTTAACATATATGTAAACAATATAGAAAAAATATATGCAAAAAAACCTATTGGTGTACAGTAAGAGAGATTGGTAGCAGACAGTTGAAGTAGTGGATTTTAACACTCTACTGACATTACTGTATAGATCTTCGAGAAAACAATCAACAGGAAAACAGCGACCTTAAAGGATACACTAGATTGGGTAATTTAATTGATATTTACAGAACATTCCATCCCAAAGGAGCATGATATTCATTTTTCTCAAAACCGATTGGAATATTATCAAAGATAAATGACATGTGAGGACACAAAATAAGTCTTAACAAGTTCAAGATTGAAATCATTAATCATCTCCACAGAACACAATGGGATGAACCTAGAAATGAACTATAATTTAAAAAAAACAACTAAAAACATTCAAACATATGGAGACCAAACAGCATATATTAACCCTCCAGAAACTGTGGTAAAAAACATTACTGCATACATTGCATGTATCCAAGTGATCCATTTATTAATAGCAGTATTAAAAACACTGCAAATTTTCATTTATTGCATTTACATAGTAAAATACATAATTTTAAAAATTTATTTCCAGTTACAATTGACAAATTTCTAAACAACTAAATATAAAAACCAAGAATAAAATTTTTTTCTTTTATTTTTTAATCTGTTAAATTTAAATTTTATTTTTTATCTCTTTTAATTTAATTTTGCTGTTGTTTATACAGTTGTTGGTATTTTCTCTCCACCACTCACCTCCACCTCAGCCATCCCCATTTCTGCCCCTGCTGGTTCCACCCATCCTTGGTTTTATCCATGTGTCCTTTATAGTTGTTCCTGAAACCCCTTCTCCCTTTCCCCCCAATATCCCCTCTGATCTCCTCTGCGATTACTGCCATAAGAACAGACATATAAACCAATGGAACAGAATAGAAAGTCCATAAATAAACCCAAGTCTCCATTGGTCAATTAATATTTGAAAAAGGGGGCAGCAACATGAAATGGAGTAAAAATAGCCTCTTCAACAAATGGTGTTGAAAGATCTAGACAGCCACATGCAAAAAAAATGAAACTTGACCACCAACTTACACCATACACAAAAATAAATACAAGGTTGATGAAAGACTTAAATATAAGTCATGACATCATAAAAGTACTAGAGGAAAATGTAGGCAGGAAAATCTCAGATATTCTATGCAGCAATATTTTCACTGATATGTCCCCTAGAGCAAGGGACATAAAGGAAAGAATAAACAAATGAAATCTCATTAAAATAAAATGTTTCTGCATGGCTGAAGAAAACAGCATTAAAATGAAAAGAGCACGAACTGTATGGAAATACATATTTGCCAATGATACTTCAGACAAGAGTTTGATCTCCAAGATATATAAAGAATTCACACAAGTCCACTCAGGACAAACAACCCAAGTAAAAATTGGGCAAAGGACCTGAACAGACAATTCTCCAAGGTGGACATACAGAGGGCCCAGAGACATGAAAAGGGCTTAGCATCACTAGCCATTAGAGAGATGCAAATGAAAACCAAAATGACATACTGCAGTAACACCCATAAGAATGGCCATCATAAAAAAATCAACAAACAATAAGTGATGAGGTTGTGGAGAAAAGGGAACCCTAATAGAATGGAATTTCTGCAGAAACATAAAAATGGAACTGCCTTTTGACCCAGCAATTCCACTGCTGGGATTAGATCCTAAGAACCCTGAAACACCAATCCAAAAGACCCTGTGCACCCTAATGTTCATAGCAGCATAATTTACAATAGCCAAGTGCTGGAACAAACCTAAGAGTCCATCTGTAAATGGATGGATCTAAAAACTATGGTATATTTACACAATGGAATACTATGCAGCAGAAAGAAGGAAGGAGCTCCTACCCTTTTTGACAGCATGGATAAATCTGGAGGGAATTATGCTAAGTGAAATAAGCCAGGGAGTGAAAGACAAATACCATATGATCTCACCTTTAAGTGGAACCTAACCAGCAAAACAATTAAGCAAGCAAAATATAACCAGAGACATTGAAATTAAGAACAAAAGTTTTTCTTTTCAAATAAGAGAAATATCAATATTGTTACAAAATACAACCAAAATATTTTAACATTAATTAATCAGAATCTTTAATAGTTGGCTTTGCTAACCATTTGTAACAGTCATCAAAAACAATATTGCTATGTTCAAGTCATACTTTTCACAACACTTGCAAATATATTTTAATAAACAATGTGTTTTGGATGCATAGTGCCTAACACATCTCTCTCTCTTTTTTTTTTTTTTTTTTTTTTTGCTGCTTGTGGGGGAGATATATCTATGTCATCATTAGAATTTCATTAAATTATTTTTGAAGTTGATGAAGTTGCAGGTGTAAAGACTGAAGCACACTTGTGAAGATTTGTGAACATCTTTTGATTTGTTCTGACACTAACTGCATTATAAGATTTCTAATAAATATTCTGTGCATTATTTTCCCATTCTTGTTCAGCATATGTATTGTCTTTGTCTGAGGATTTATTCCTGCAGTATTAAAAATTGGGTAAAACAATGATAGTCCATCTTCTGGTGTTCCTGGCCACATTATTTACACTTTTTAAAAAAAAAAATTTCCACAATGTCCACTCCTGATTTCATTTGATTGTAATATACTACTATTTCAGGTTTTTGTGAATCTAACTTTATGGTGTTATTGAAATGCTTACTTGAAACTAAAATTACTTTTTTCCTATTTTTGGTATATGAGACACAAGTGTGCAATCTGCATCAAAAAAATAAGTTGAATTTTTGGGGCCTGGTTTTAGAATGCACAATTTCAGGGGGTAGTTGTAGTTTATTTTTATGAATAGTACCTACATATGAAAGTCACTTCTTTTTCAAGTCAGAGATAAGATTTATATCAGTGAAATGAGAGGACAGAAAGGTGGCAGAGGAATGAATGAAAGCCACTTTAACCTCTTCCTATGACAAATCTGGGATCACAACGAAATTGGGAAGAAATCACCCAGATCAAACACCTGAACATTGAGAGAGGACTTGTCCAAGGACTTGTAACCTTGGACAGACAAAAGAATAAGCTTTGACACAAAGTGACTAGTAAGGAGTGTGGTGAAGACTCAAGAAGGCTGGTTAGAACCCACAGGCAGTGCTGGAGGGATCATTATGCAACTGGTGGGACCCCTGGAGAAGTGTAGGATATAAACCCTAAGCTGGGACCCCCAGTCTAAAGCACCAGAGCCCAACAGATACAAAGATAACAACTATCAGCACAAAGCAACAGGGTTGTTCTCTGTCAGAGACAGACTGCTGGAGACACAAAAGGCCATATAAAGAGCTAATGTACAAATTTTAATTTCCAGCCACCTACCCTGGGCTCCAGCAAAGGCAGGGATGAGTGGGCTAGAGTACGCTAAGGAGAGGCTGGTGATGGAGGCTTTGGGGAGAGAGCTGAGAGAGTAGACCCTGGGATCCCAGAGCTGAGTCATATCCATATGGCAGGAAGCAGCCTGCTAAGGCAGAACACTTCCCACAGGACAGCAGCAGCCTGAAGGGAAACAATAGCCCTAACACCAGGAGGGATTCTACTCTATCTGATGGTGCTTTTAACTGACTGCTCAGTGTAGAGTGACTAGAATAAGATCCAGAGAAGACAGCCACAGACAGTAGATCTATAGTAGTCCCAAACAGACTGCCTAAGGTCAGATGGGGTCAACATCTGACATCACTAGAGGCAGATCCAGAAAGAAGAAAACAGTGGTAAATACTACAGGCTACTGAGATGAAACCCACTGTGGTCTTTATGATGTGTGGCATTTTTCTTTCCTGCATAGCTTTTTGACATTAATTTCTTGTCCACCAAGTTTGTGCATATTAGTCACTAAGTTATACTTTAGCCTTTTTCTATCTTTTCTTATAATAATATTAATATCTTTACACCCTTATTAATACTGGTCCATTTGCTGTTAACAGTGGTTGCTGGGGGAGCTATTTTGTGAATGTAGAAGTGATTCTTGGACTTTGTGGTTTTGTTCTGACAGCTCCCATACAACAACAATCAAGACATGGTAAGCAGAGTGAACTTCAGTCAATGAGCTGGAGGGAAGGACCCACCAAAGAATGACCCAACAACAATCAAAACCCAGTTACATCCAAAGAGCAAACATACATGGCATAAACAGCATCCCAAAAGCATCAAGCTCAAGAGATCAAGGAGATGGCACCACTGAATCTCACAGGTCTCCTAGCATAGAAGTTCACACCACAAACTCAGAGGCTAAAAAAGGTCAATTTAAGAATCTGGGGCAAACAAGAAGAGACTCACAAGTAATGGGAAGACAAAGATATAACCTCCAAAGGAAAGGACAGGAAGAATCTTCAGAAAGAATGCTAAATGAAATAAAGGCAAGTCGACTATTGATATTGAGTTCAAAACAATGATTATAAGGAATATCAATGAGCTCACTGATAATTACCAAAAACTACATGGAAGCTATGAGGATTTTACTGTGAATTACACCAGCATTGAAAAAGGACATAGAAACAATCAACAAGAGCCACAAGGAAATAAAGAATACAATTTCTGAACTGAAGAACACAGTACAAGAAATCAAAAGCAAGCTAGAGGATTGAATCAGCAAGCTAGATGGTAAGATAGAAAAAATGTCCCAGGAAGAACAAGAAAGGGAAAAAGAGTCAGAAAAAGTGAAGAGGGAACTATGGAACTGCAAGACAGTGTAAAACATAACATCCATATAATAGGTATGCCAGAAAAAGAAAACGAAGGACAAGGGATAGAAACCTGTTTGTAACAGTAATGATAAACAATTCCCCTGATTTGATGGGAGAAGGAGTCACGCAAGTCTAGGAAGCACAGAGGGTCCCAATGAAGAAGAAGCCAAAGACTCCCACTCCAAGACATGTCATAATTAAAATGGAAAAATTCCAAAACAAAGAGAGAATCTTAAAGGCAACAAGAGAGAAATAGGAAGTGACATACAGGGAGCTCTGATAAGGGTAGCAGCTGACTTCTTAACAGGAACACTAAAAGACAGAAGGGAATGGAAAGAAATATTCCAAGTAATAAAAAGCAAAGGCTTGCAACCAAGAGTCCTCTAACCAACAAGGGCTCTCTATTAAAATGGAAAGCAAAATAAGGAGTTTCCCAGTCAAAGGAATGCTGAAAGAATACACCTCCACCAAACCAGCTCTGCAAGGTATGCTAAAGGGACTGCTTTAAGAAAAGGAAGAAAAATAATGAGAGAGAGAAGAACACAGATATGAAGGGAGTAAAATGGCAATGAATAAGTACCTATCAATAATAACATTAAATGTAAGTGGATTGAAATCTCCAATCAAAAGACATAGGGTAGCTGAATGGATAAGAAAACATGACCAGCGCATGTGCTGCCCACAAGAAACCAATCTCAGAACAAAAGACCTACACAGGCTAAAAGTGAAGTGTTGAAGAAAGTATCCCAAGCAAATGGACAGGAAGAAAAAAGCTAGGATAGCAATATTTATGTAAGACAAAATAGACTTCAAAACAAAGGCCAAAAAAGAGACACAGAAGGAAACTTCATAATACTCAAGGGAAGAATCCATCAAGGAGACATAAACATTATAAGTATATATACACTCATCATAGGAACCTCAAAATATATAAGGAAATTCTGGTAGGACTACAAGGAACATATAGACAACAATACAATTATACTGGGAATTTTAACACTCCACTGTCAAAAATGGATAGAACTTCCAAAAAAATATCAACACAGATAGTGAGGCATTGAACAATGCCCTAGATCAAATGGACTTAAGTTACATATATTGAAGCTTTCATCCCAAAGAAGCAAAATAGATATTCTCTATAAATGCACATGGAACGTTTTCAAAAATAGATTAAATGATAGGACACAAAACAATCCTCAACAACTGAGGGGAAATTGAAATCATGTCAAGCAATTTCTCAGACCAGAAGGGGCTAAAATTAGAAACCAACCTCAAAAGAAAACTCAAAAACACTCAAATTCATGGAGATTGAATAGCATACTATTAAATAATAAATGGTTTAATAATGAGATAAAAGAAGACAAATGTTTTTGAAAACAAAAAAATGAACTCACAACAGTACAAAATTTATGGGACACACTAAGGCAGTACTGAAAGGGAAGTTCATAGAGACACAAGACTATCAAAAAGATAGAAACATTTTATTTAAACAACTTAACCCTACATCTATAAGACCTGGAGGGACAACAACAAACAAAGGCCAAAGTGAGTAGAACTAAGAAAATAATCAACATCAGAGTAGAAGTAAATGATATAGAGATTAAAAGACCAATTCAAAAGATCAATTAATCTAGGAGCTGGTTCTTTGAAAACACAAACAAAATTGACAAGCCTTTAAGCAGACTAATCAAAAGAAAAAGAGAGAGGACCAAAATAAACAAAATCAGAAATGAAAGAGGATATATTACAATGGAAAACACAGAAATATGAAGGATTTTAAGAAAGTACTATAAACAACTATATGCCATGAAATTTTAAAATCTGGGTGAAATGGAAAATCTAGAAAAAATATAACCTTATAATATAAAATATAACACCAAAGTTTAATGAAGAACCATAAAGCCTGAACAGATTGATAACAGCTGGTTAAATTGAAGCAATAATAATAAAAAAAAAAAAACCAAAACCTCATAGCACACAAAAGCACTGAACTGGATGGTTGTCATTGGAGAATTTTCTAAAATATTTAAAGAAGAGCTAACAGCGATTCTTTACAGACTACTCAAAAAAAAAAAAAAATCCAAGAAGAAGGAAAACTCCCAAAGTCTTATTCTGAAGCCAACAATAACCAAATCCTACAAGATAAAGACACAGCAAAGAAAGAAAAGTGCAGGCCAGCATTGCTGATGAACATAGATGCTAAAATCCTTAACAAAGTACTGGCAAACTATATCCAGCAATACATTAAAAAGATCATACACCATGATCAAGTGGGATTCATCCTAGGGATAAAAGGATGGTACAATATTAAAAAATCAGTAAATGTAATACATCACATAAACAAAAGGAAAGACAAATATCACATGATCATATCAACAGATGCAGAAAAAAACATTTGAAGAGGTAGAGCACCTATTTATGATAAAAACACTCAGCAAAGCGGAAATAGAGAGTGCATATCTCAAAACGATGAAAGCCATGTTCAAGAAACCTACAGCCAACATCGTATTCAATGGGCAAAAACTAAAACCTTTCTCACTAAGATCAGGAACAAGACAAGGATGTCTGATTTCACAGCTTCCACTCAACATAGTATTGGAAGTCTTAGCCACAGATATCAGACAAGAAAAAGGAATCAAATGCATCCAAATTGGGAAAGCAAAGGCAAAAGTGTCATTGTTTGCAGATGACATGACAGTGTACATAGAAAGTCCTATAGATTCCACGAAAACAAAACAAAACAAAGCAAAAAAACTACTTGACCTAATAAGCGAACTTCACAAAACAGCAGCATACAAAGACAATATTTAGAAATCAAAGGCATTTTTGTATACCAATAGCAAAATGTGAGAAACAGAAATTAAGAAATAAAATCCCATTTGATATAACAAGAAAAATAAAATACCTAAGAAAAATCCTTACCAGGAGGTAAAAGACCTGTACACAGAAAACTGCACACACTGAAGAAAAAAATTAAAGAAGACACAAATAAAAGTATATGTCATGTTCATGGATTGAACAAATTAACACTATAAAAATGTCCATACTACCTAAAACTATTTATAGATTCAACACAATTCCCATCAAAATACCAATGACATATTTCACAGATATAGAACAAACATTTCAAAAATTTATATGGAACAATAAATTCCCCAAATAGCCATTTCAAATTTGAGAAAGAAAAACAAATTAGGACAGATCACAATACCTGATATCAAATTATGTTATGAGGTCATTGTAATCAAAACAGTCTGGTATAGGCATAAGAACAGACACATAGATCAGTGGAACAGAACACAGGGCACAGATATAAACCCAAGTCTCTATGGTCAGTTCATATTTGACAAAGGAGGCAGAAGCATAACATGAGCAAAAACAGCATCTTTTCCAGGTGGTGCTGGGGAATCTGGACAGCTACATGCAAAAAAAAAGAAAAAAATGAAACGTGGCCACCAACTTACACCATACATCAAAATAAACTCAAGATGAATAAAAGACTTAAATATAAGTTGTGACACCACAAAAGTCTTAGAAGAGGACATAGACAGTAAAATCTGAGATATCCCATGCAGTAATATATTCATTGATATGTTGTTCTTTAGGGCAAGGGACATAAAGGAAAAAATAAGTAAAAGGGGCATCAACAAAATACAAAGTTTCTGAATGGCTAAAGAAAACATCAACAAAATGAATAGAGAATCAACTATATGGAAAGATATACTTGCAAATAATACCTCAGACAAAGGGTTGATCTCCAAAATATGTAAAGAACTCACATGACTCCACTCTAGGAAGACAAACAACCCAATTAAAAAATTGGCAAAGGATGTGAACAGATACTTCTCCAAGGAGCACATACAGAGGTTCTAGAGAGATAAGAAAGGATTCTCAGCATCACTAGCCATCAAAGTGATGCAAATTCAAACCAAAAATTTACCACTTCACACCTGTCCGAGTTGCCATAATAAAGGAATCAAGAAGCAACAGGTGCTGGCTAAGTTGTGGAGAAAAGGGAACCCTAGTACCCTGTTGGTGGGAATGCAGACTGACACAGCCACTGCAGAAAACAGTATAAAATTTCCTCAAAAAAAAAAAACAAAAACAAAAATGGAACTTCCTTTTGACTCAGCAAATACACTGCTGTGATTATACCCTAAGAATCTGGAATCACCCACTCATAAGAACCTATTCACCCCATTGTTGATAGTGGCACATTTTACAGTAGCCAAGTGCTGGAAACAGCCTAAGTGCCCATGAGTAAATGAGTGGATCAAAAAACTTGCATACATTTACACAATGGAATACTATGAAGCAGAAAGAAAGTAGGAGCACCTGCCCTTCATGACAGCATGGATGGAACTGGAGAGTATTCGTTTAGTGGAGTAATCCATGCAGTGAAAGACTAATACCATATGATTTCACCATTATGTGGGACTTATTCAACAAAACAAACAAGCAACCAAAATATAATCAGAGATATTGAAATAAAGAACAAACTGACAATAACCAGAGGGGAGTGGGGAGGGGATAATGGTGAGGAGAAGGGGAAGGGGGATCAAAGAACATGTATAAAGGATACATGAACAAAGCCAAAGAGGGTTGGTTGGAGGGTGGGAGGCAGGGATTGGTGGGGCAGGGAGAGTGGTGGAGAAAAATAGAGACAACTGTACTTGAAGAACAATAATAAAAAGGAAAGAAGGAAGGAAGGAAGGAAGGAAGGAAGGAAAGGGAAAGAAGGAAAGGGAAGGAAGGAAGGATTTATATCAGTCAACCAGTATCTGCTGTATTATTATACTCTGATAAATAAGTGTGTTCTGCAAGTCTCTTGATTATGTCTGCTGTTTTATTAGTACACAAGTAAGGACCTTCGGGCTGCTTAATGTTATATATTTCACGATTTTCCATGTAAAATATTTTTTAATCAACCACAGCAAACACTTTTATACCATATTTAATGGGCTTAAACCCACACTTGCCTCTAAATACAGGTAACATTTTTCTATTCTTACATTCTATCCCATAGAGTAACAGAATTTACAGTTGTCTAAAAATGCTAAAAATATGTCTCTCACAGCCACTAATTTGTCCACTTTCAGGGAGTTTTATGTAAGTTTATCATCAAACCTTTGTGAATAAGTCTAAATCCTTATAAAATATTGTAAGTCAAAAAAAAGTTAAATCCTATTACCATCCATAGCCCATACATTCTGCAAATTACTGTGATTACTGTGATGTAAACTGGCTAGATATAAGAGGCTTAAAAATGGTTTCAATTCAGTTTTGTCTGTTCTTTTATTATCCCTTTCTTCTGAAAACTAGCTTGAGATAGAATTGATATATTTATTTGTTATAATAAGACTAGATCTAAAATATTTGTTTATCTATTCATTTATATTGTTGTTTCATTGCAGTTGTACCAATTTTCCCCCCATTACTCTACCGTGCCCTACCCACTCCCACCTCCCACATCCAATCCTTGTCCCACCCCTTGTCTTTGTCCTTGGGTCCTTCATACATGTTCCTTGAGTTGACCCTTCTCCTTCTTACCCCCATTATCCTTGGCCTCCTTTCCCTCTGATTACTGTCATTTTTTTTTATTTACATGTTTATGTTTCTATTTTGCTTGGTATATATAAATAACTCACACATCTCCATTCCAGGAAGACAAAAAATCCAATTAAAAAATGGGCAAAGGACCTGAACAGGTGCTTCTTTAAGGAGGACATATGGAAGGCACAAAGACATGTGAAATCATGCTCAGCATCACTAGCCACCAGAGAGATGAAAATTAAATCCAAAATATTTTTGATACAAGAGCTCTGAGTTCTGTCAGCATTTGTGTGTGTGTTTGGCCAAACTAGTGGAAGTTGACACAAAATATTCTGCAACTGTTTTTTACTTTTTCTTATTAGATTTTTCCTCTATTTTGATTCTTTATCCTTTAAAAAACCATCCCATTCATGTCTAATTCATCTCCACTTTTTTCACTAGAAATATATTGCTCAGTATCTGAATCTTCTGACTGAACCCCCACATAGTCTTCAGCTTCTTAACCACTTTCATGTTCACATTTAGCTCTGTCATTCTCATCAGCTGACTCAAGTGGCATTCTCTAAAGTTTTTCAACATCTCTTGGATTATTGAAATAATATATTTTTCCAACCATTTTCAATGGTAAATGAAAGAAAAAAATACCAGTGACTTTGAAATTAGTGAAAGCAGAGGAAACTAAACCACCACAGACTTCAAAGTTCATTGTATCTTTCAGATACAATTTACTATCTATGTCACACACCCTCATGAAACACATGCTATAACCAAACTGATGGCTTAAATGTCATGGCTTAACATTAGTCACATACAAATGTGCAGCTAGTCATGATCTTTAACCTATGTAACAATATTTAATGAAAGAGTTTGTGTTCCTCAGATAAGCTGCAAACTCTTCAGGGTTAATCCATTTCCCATTTAGAAAAAAAAAGTGAAGATGTCTTTCAGTACTACAATAACAGAATGCTATGTTTCCAAAGACTGCTGATATATTAGAGAAATGAGAAAATAACAATAAAAGCAAGATATTTAGTGGGTAAGGTTAGAGCTGTAATCTGCAAGTTGTCTCAGGATAAAAGCTGCAACTGCAAGTGCCACTGGAGAGTATCATCAGGGCAAATGTGATAGGGTTAAACAGTGAATGGGTTACCAATGATATCAAGGAAGAAATTTAAAAAATTACCTGGAAACAAGTGAAAATGAACAGACAACAATCCAAAATCTCTGGGACATAGTGAAAGCAGTACTAAGAGAATTTGATTACACTACACACCTACTTCAAGAAGCAAAAAAAAAAAAAACTCAAATAAAAAATCTAATAGTACATCTAAAAGAACTAGCAAAAGGAAAAAAAAAAGAAAAAAGCCATAGCAAGTAGAAGAAAGGAAATCATAAAAATCAGAGTGTAAACAATTGATATTGAGATTATGAAAACGATATAAAAGATCAATGAAAGCAAGAGATAGTTCTTTGATAAAGATAAGCAAAATCAATGAACCTTTAGCCAGATTCATCAAGAAAAAAGAGAAAAGACCCAAATAAATAAACTCAGAAATGAAAGAGATGAAGTAACAACTTACATACAGAAATACAAAGGAGTGTAATAATATACTATTAATAACTTCCTGTCAACACATTGAGCAATCTGGGTGAAATAAATTCCTAGAAGCAAAGAACCTTTCAATTCGCAATTAGAAATAATCAGAAAAGTTGAAGAAACCAATAATAACTCATGAAATTGAAACTATGATTAAATAATCCTCAGCAAACACAATTTCTGGACTGAATGGATTCCCAAGAGAATTTTACCAAACATTTAAAGAGGAACTAATGCCAAAGAAGAACTAACACCTCAAACTCTTCCAAAAATCCAAAAGGAGGGAAGACTTCTAAACTTTTTTTATGAGGCAAGCATTATCCAAGTTCAAAAACCATGTAAATACACTGTAAAGATAATCAATGATAGATCAAAATCTCTGAGTAGCATAGATTCTAAAATTTTCACAAAATATTGGCAAATGGGATCCAGAAATACATAAAATTGATTATACACCATGGCCATACACAAATGAGATTTATTCCAGGATGCAAGGGGGGTATAATATTCTCAGACCTTTACATGTGAGACATCACATAAATAAAATGAAGGAAAAAAATCACATAATCATATCAATACACCCAGGGAAAGCATTTGATAAAACCCACCACCCATTTATAATAAAAACTCTCCAAAAAGTGGGAACAAAGGAATTATACCTCAATATAATAAAAGCTATATATGAAAAACTTACAGCCAACATATCCCCAATGTGCAAAAAGTGTCGTTTTTATTGTATTGTCAGCTATCTGTACTTAGAAGCTTTGAATTCTTTTTAAAAAATATTTTATTTATTTATTTTTACAGAGTGGGGAAGGGATGGAAAGAGGGAGAGAAACATCAATGCGTGGTTGTCTCTTGCATGCCCCATTTTGGGGACCTGGACCACAACCCAGGCATGTGCCCTGACTAGGAATCAAACCCACCACCTTTTGGTTCATAGTCCAGCACTCAATCCACTGAGCCACACCAGCCAGGGGGAAAAAATGTGGTTCTTTTAACATCAGAAATAAGGCAAAGTGTTTGCTTTTAGTGACTCTTATTTAACATAGTACTGGAAGTTCTAGCCACAGAAATCAGAGAAGAAAAATAAATAAAAATCATCCAAATTAAAAAGGAGGAAATAAAACTGTTATTATCCTTAGATGGCATGATATCATACATAGAAAATCCTGAAGACTCCACCAAAACACTATTATACCTAATAAATGAATGTGGCTAAGTAGCAGAATACAAAATTAATATATATAGAAAACAGTGGCACTTTCATACACCAATAATGAATTCTTAGAAAGAGAAACTAAAGAAAAATCCCATTTAAAAATTCAGCAAAAAAAAAAAAAGTACTTAGGAATAAAGGTAACCAAGGAGATAAAATACCTGTACTTGTAACCCTGTCAGACTTTGAGGACAGAAATACAGGAAGACAGAAACAAGTGGAAGCATATACCATGTTCATAAATTGAAAGAATTAATATAATTAAAATGTCCATACTACCCATTACTATATACAGATTCAACACAATTACTATTAAAATGCCAAAGGTATATGTCACAGGTCTACAACAAATATTCCAAAGTATATATGGAAACAAAAAAGACACTGAATGAATCCAGCAATTTTGAGAAAGAAGAACATAATTGGAGGGATCACAACACCACACATCAAACTTTACTACAAAGCCATTGTAATAAAAAATGCTTAGTACTATTCCAGAACAGGAATATAAATTAATAGAATAGAACAGAGAATTATTTATAAACAAACAAACAAAAGAACAGAGAACCCAGGTATCAACTCACGCTTTCATGGTCAATTAATATTTGACAAATGTGGCAAAAGCATACAATGAAATAAAAAAAAAACCCTCTTTAATAAACACTTGAAACTCACTTTTCAAGTGTTGGGAAAATTGAACTGATAAATGCAAAAAAAAAAAAAAAAATAGACCACGTACTTATACCATATACAGGAATAAATGGAAAATGATACTTAAATGTGAGTCACAAGACCACGAAAATTAAAACAAAAAACAAGAACTGCAAGTTACAATAAAAAAAAACACCTTGGGAAAAAATTAGGGATTTACATGAAAAATAACTTACAGAGAATATTTTGTCCATTTAAGATTAAATTAAGTTTATATAACTATGAAACATTATAATAGATAGTATAAATTCAATTATTCAAATAACCATATGACATAAAATTTAAAAAAATTATTGTGTTGGGAAAAATCTCACTTGATGCCCATAAAGTCATCAGGCATGGGGATGGATGAGGTTGAAGGAACTATAAATATGCTTATTTCTTCACCTTTCATGAAGGGGTATAAACTACTACTGTTCCACTTCTGAAACTGAAATATAAGAAACTAATTTAAAGTTCATAAAAAATCATATATATGTTAGTTGTGTAAAAATACTTTGGTTACAGAGTTGGCTGAATTGGGAGAGATATTGAATTAAGTTCTTTCAGAACTTAGTTTTGATAAATGTCATGACAAATATATATCATTTATTTATTTAATTAATTTAGGTGAGGTTAGTTGATTACAATGAAATGCATGGTAGCAAATTTTTCCTTTTTCACAGAATCTTGTGGTACTGCCTGAAGTTCTTTTCCCTCTTGCTGAACAACACTTCTAGAGAAAATATTTCTGGCACCTATTAGTTTATTATACTTTTGAATGGCTCTTTTCCATTTCTTGATGAAATACATTAATTTCACAAGTTTTTGCATCTGTCCTCACTGAACTACAATCTCATGTCATACATGAGTACATTTATATGAGGACGATCTCATAACTGAAAGAATGTTAACCAAAGTGAATATTAAACACATGGTTTGCCTGTATCATTCAACTTGACCCTTGGACTTTTAAGCAAATTCAGCACACAGTAGGATCATATTCTTGTCATTCTCTCAAACTCACAGAAAGTGCTTGTGTTTTTTTTTTTACTTTCATTTTCATTTTCTGGTTTTGATCAACAATTCACTCATCTTTCTCTACATATATCCACATTTCTATTTTTCTTTCTTGGTAACCTCTAGATGTCTTGCATTAACTTGGGCTCTCTGTGACTTTGTATTACTGGACACTACATTTTCATTAACTGAGACAGCAACAATTCTTCTAAAGAACTCCTCCCTCACATGAAGCATATAAGGAGAGAGACAGAAAACAGAGAGACAAAGAGAGGAATGAATGAAGGGAGGAAAGGGGGGATGAAAGCAAGGAAGGAAGAAAGAAAGGGAGGGTCGAAAGAAAAATCCTGTGATGATACAGATGCAATCACTAATGTAAGAAAGTATATACTTTATAGTAACAAAGTATAATTTCCTCCTAAAATTAAAAGAATACATAGGACTAAATGTTTGTTAATCCATCTTCTTGAATCGTTTCTTGCTAGAGTATACATTAGTAATGTTATCCTATGACTGGGTTTCAGGAAGATGAGGTATACTGATTCTGACAGTTAATTTATAAAAATAGCACCGTGTAGTAAGTCTGACCTTTGTATGTTAAAAAGAATGGAGAATATTAACATTATGTGGCCAATTTTTATAAAGCATGAGGTTGAAGACCAAATTTTGGCCACAGATAGGATTTGTAAGATACTAAAATTTTTCTTTCTTGATTAAACCTTTAGCATGAAGAAAAAAATATAACACAAATAAGGCAAGGATGATTGCATTTCTTCAAAATACTATGGGAGTCTTAGCCAGAAAATTCAGGTAAAAGACGAAAAATTTTAAAATAAATTTGAATTAGTAATGAAGAAGTAAAAGTGTCACTTTTTGCAGATAACATGAACTTTATATAGAAAACTCCAAAGATTCCACCAAAAAATATAAGAAATAATAGACAAATACACGATATGAAATCAAAGTACAGAAATTACAGAATTACTATATATATACTAACAATGAAATTTCAGAAAAATAAATTTAAAATACTGTTATAATTACAAGAAAAGATTAAAATGCCTCACAGTAAAGTTTGCAAAAGATGTGAAGGAACTATATGATGAAAATTACAAAGCATTCATAAAATATTTAAAAAGACACAAGAAATGAAAATGTATTTCATGTTCATGGATTGAATCAACAGAGTTAAAATGTCTATATTTCACAAAGCCATATATAAATTTAGTGTGATCCTTCTCAAAATCTCAATGACTAATTTTAAAGAAATGGAACAAAAATCATTAGATTTGTGTGGAATAACAAAAGACCCCAAAAAGCCAGACTAATTCTGAAAAAAATAAAAGAATACAGTCATAGTTATCATACTTCCTAACTTCAAATTATGCTACTCAGTTATGATAATCAAAACAGCCTGGTACTGGTAGAAAAATAGACATACAAACTAATGGAAGAGAATTGAATAAAACACAATTCTATGGCCAAATAATTTTTGACAAAATGGCCAAGTATATACAATGGAGCAAAGAAAGCCTGTTCAATAAATGGAGCTTGGAAAATAAGAAAGCCACATTCAAAAGAATGACACTAGAATACATTGTACTTCTATATACAAAAAAATTCAAAATGGATCAAAGACCTAAATATAAGATCTAAAACAAAACAAAACAAAAAACCTAAAAGAAAACATAGGTACTAAACTTATGGATCTTGGTCTTAGAGAAGATTTTTTGTATTTGACCCCAAAGGCAAGAAAAGTAAAGGTGAAAATAAATAAATGGGGCTATGCCAAATTAAAAGCTTCTGCACAGCAAAAGAAACTACCAACAAAACAAAAAAGGCAACCAATTGAGGGGAGAATATATTTGCAAGCAACAGTTCTGACAAGGAATTAATATCCAACATATATAAAGAACTCATGCAACTCAATACCAAAGAAACAATCTAATTAGAAAACACTGATAGGATTATATCCTAAGAACCTTGAAACACCAATCCAAATAACCTATGACCCCAATGTTCATAGCAGCTCAATTTACAATAGACAAGAGCTGGAAGCAACCTAAGTGCCCATTAGTAAATGGATGGATCAAAAAACTATGGTACATTTACACAATGGAATTCTATGCAGCAGAAAGAAAAAGAGCTCCTACCATTTGCAGCACCATGGATGAAACTGGAAAGCATTATGCTAAGCCAAATAATCCAGGCGGTGAAAGACAAATACCATATGATCTCACCTTTAAGTGGAACCTAATCAACAAAATGAACAAGCAAGCAAAATATAACCAAAGACATTGAAACTTGACAGTGGCAAGAGGGGAGAGGGGAGGGGATTATAGGGGGGGAAGGTGAAGGGTTTGAAGGAACAATTTTACAGAACACATGGTAAATAGCAAGGGGGCTGGAAACAGGGGAGGGAGGTGGGGAGAGCTGGGATGGTGGGGAGAGGTGGTAGAAAAGGCAGAAAACTGTATTTGAACAAAAATAAGTTAAAAAAATAGGCAGAGGACCTGAACAGATACTTCTCCCAAGAAGACATACAAATGGCCAACAGATATATAAAAATATGTCCAACTTCCATAGCTATAAGGGAAATGCAAAACAAAACTACAATGAGATACCATCTCACTTCTCTTAGAACTGTAGGAGGGTGCAGCCAAAGGGTCCCCAAATAGAGATTTGGAATGGGGTTCAGAACTCAAGGTGTCTAGGAAATATTAGAAAAATATACAGAATGTCCTCACTCTCCACCCCAGGTGAAGGGACAAGTGAAGGAGGGCCACTGAGAGCTGTTTTGCATAGCAACAGCCTTGCAGCTACCCTCTGGCATGGTCATTTGGCATATCTATAACCTTTAACTGGTTGCATGGATATGTTAAATAGCTGTGATCATCTCTGAGCCAGGGGAATGGAAGTAACTTCCCAACCTAGATGTAACTGGGGGGCAGGTCCCCTGAGTTACAGCACCTGCATGGGAGCTCAGAGAAGATTGGCTCCAGGACATGGGGCCACACCTGCCCATACTCATGATGGCAGCCCAGTGAAACTGGAAGGCTACAAGTTCTGGCATGTGAAGCCGAGTGTGGGAGTGGTCGGAAATGGGGCTGCAGAGGAAGATTTGGCGCGGGGATTTAAAACTGAGGTGCGGCGGCCATTAAGAGAGAACCATGCAGCTGTGGCAGTGCAGGGAGGACAGCAGCCACTGAGGAGAGAGAACCATGTGGCTTTAGCAGAGTGGGGACTCCTGCAGCCACATAGACACCGTCCGCGATGCAGCCACCTGAGGCTCCTCTACCGCCTGGCTCCGAGCCCCAGCCAGCTCTACAGCCAAGGCTGAGAGAAGGGGCCACCAATAAGTGACTCGGGAGCACGGGGTTACTGCCTGGTCGCCGCAGCCACTGCCAGGCCTCCGCATGCTGTGCCCGCGCTCTCACTGCTCGGGCTCAGCCAACCTTGCAGCCAACTGCTCTGGCCAGGACACGATGAGCTCCGCACTAGCCCTCTCGGTGCTGCTGCCGCTGCTCTCTCAAAAAGGGGGATCACCCCCCCACCCCCCCACCCCCCGCAGCCATGAGAAGAATCACCACGTGGCTTTAGCTGGCGATCCTGGCAACACAAACAGTGGTACTGGGAACTAAGGAAGGCCTGCCAGCTGAGCACAAACTACTAGGAAAAACCGAGAGCTGCCTAAGCCACGGACTTCTATTTCTTCTCCTGAGATATGGTACCCCAGACTGGGCAAAGCGGGGAAGGAAGGACTGTGTGTGTTTGTGGGTGTTTCAAGGGACTTTGGGATTTTAACAAAGACGTTAAGTCATTACTTTTAGTCTGTAAAATTTGAATAAATAACTCTTTTCTTTTTCACCAATCTCTAGCATGGAGAGCTATAATTCTCTGGTTTAGAGAAAGGTGAACCTAGTACAGGGGGACGCCAGGAGAAACAGGGATTAATTCCCTAGCATTGTGGGACTCTCTTCCCTGGTGGCCAGTTGGGGAGGATCATGGGAAACCACATGCGCAGTAGCTTTAAAGTAATGCAACTACTTGTATATACTCAGTAAAAGCCCACCAAAACTAGCCAGGAAGGATCCGCTCTATAAGCATAAAGTCCCTCCAGCCCATGAGGTCAATCTCTGGTTGAAGTTGGCCTGCTCCCATGTTCTCTGCTATGAACTCTGGGTGTTCGGTTCAATTCTTTGTTCCAATCACTAAGAACCTGGTTACCTGTGCCCACCTGTGACAGAACGGCTATTATCAACAGGTCAGGTAATAACAAATGTTGGAGAGGAGAAAAAAATCCCTTATTTCCAGCTGGATGGAACATAAACTGGTACAGCCACTTTTGAAAACACTATGGAGGTTTCTCAAAAGTTAAGAATAGAGTTAGCACACTAATCAGCAATCCTACAGCAAGCACACTAATCCAGCAATACCTAGGTAGATACTTTAAGTATCTACCAAAAAAAAAACCTTAAAAATACTTATTTGAGAATTTTGTCTTGTAGTAGACCATCCTGGGTGGATTGGGTCCAGCCCCCAGTGGGAAACATTTACTGCAAAGGAACTTCCTAAAAACCATGCTAAACCTTCCAAGGACCAGTGTAATAGGATCAACTACTTGTGTCTTTTCATTTGCAAATATCCCTCTTCTGTAATGTGATTACCAGCATGCTATCCTTTGTTTTCAGTATAAGGTAACCCCCTAAAGTGAGCCTGTGCATAGTTAATGAGGATCTTCTAGTAATATGCCCAGTAAGACAATAAAAGCTCCTTGGAGCAAGGGCTGAGGCTTTTGCTCCCTTTGAGAGAGAAGCCACTGGCCCTCTTTCTTCCACAAGATTCAGTAATCCTTGTGATTTTTTTTGTTTTAGCTACAATGCCCTGGACCTCATGTGGGGGGTCCAAGACACTGGGTTGTCAAAAAGACCGCTTATTTTTTTCTGTAAATTAAAATACATATTTTTTATTTCCACCAATAATTTTATTGATTTGCATATTTTGAGCATGTGAATTATCTCCTGCTATTGGCTTCTAGTGAGTAGAGGCCAGGGCTGCTACTAAAAATCTTCCAATGCATAAGATAGCCCCACAGCAAAAAATTATTTGGACAAAATGTCAATAGTACCAAGAAATTTTGCAAACCATTTTTTATTATTGTTCAAGTACAATTGTCTTTATTTCCCTGGCACCACTTTTCCCAGCCCCACCTCTCACCCGCAATCCTTCACCCCAATGGCTTCGTCCATGGGTCCTTTATACATGTTCTTTCATGACACTTCCCTTTCTTTACCTCATCATTCCCATCCCCCTCCCTTCTGGTTACTGTCAGTTTGTTCTTTATTTCAATACTTCTGGTTATATATTGGTTGCTTATTTTTTCTTGATTAGGCTTCACTTATAGGTGATATCATATGGTATTTGTCTTTGACCACCTGGCTTATTTCACTTAGAACAATTCCCTCCAGTTACATCCATGCTACCTGGAATGTTGGAGCTCCTTCTTTCTTTCTTTCTGCTGTGTAGTATTCTGTTGTGTAAATATACCATAGTTTTTTGATCCACTCATTTACTGATGGGCACTTAGGTTACTTCCAGTATTTGGCTATTGTAAGTTGTGCTACTATGAACACTGGGGTACATAGGTTCTTTTGAATTTATGTTTCAGGACTCTTAAGGTATAAATATATTTGTCAATGATACTGTTACAGAACACGGTGCGGGGGCAAGGGCAATGTACTATTATCTGAAAGGAACCCCCCAGGTTCTTTTTGTCTGCCACCAGAGGAAAGATGTCTCTCAATGCCAGAGATTTGTGAAAAGGAAAGGAAATGTTTATTTAATGGTAACTTCAAGTAGTGACCTAATGTCTTCATCAAAACCCAAAGTCTCTTAAAACACCCACAAACACACATAGTCCTTCCTTTCCCCTTTGCCCAGTCTGGGGTACCATATCTCAGGAAAAGAAATAGAAGTCCATGGCTCAGGCAGCCCCTGGTTCTTCCCAGTAATCTGTCTCAGCTGGTAGGCCTCCCTCGGTTCCCAGCACCATCAGCTGTGTCACTGGGATCTCTGCTAGTAGTAGCTGGGTGGTGGTTCCCCCATCTAAAGCTGTGGGGGCCTCCACTCTGGCAAAGCTGCTAGGTTCTCTTTCCACCACCCCAGCCATGTTGTCCTCTCTGCACAATGGCTGTGGGAGTCCCCATTCTTGCAAAGCCACGTGGTTCTCTCTCCTAGGGCCATTAGAGTCTCCACTCAGCCAAAACTGTGTGGTTCTCCCTCCAATGGCTGCTGTGTCTGGATTTAAATCTCTGCACCAGTCTTCCTCTGCAGCACCATTTCCGACTCTTCCTACAATCAGTTATACCTGCCAGCACTCTCATATCCTTCCAGCTTTACTGGACTGCCATCTTGAGTCTGGGCAGGGGTGACCCCATGTCATGGAGCCAATCTTCTCCAAGTTCCCATGCAGGTACTGTAACTCGGGGGACCTGCCCCCCCCCCAGTTACATGTTGGGGGGAAGTTATTTCCATCCTCCTGGCTCATAGCATGGCCACAGATATTTAACATATCTATGTAACCAATTAAAGGTTATAGATATGTTAAATGACCACACCAGAGGTTAGCTGCTAAGCTGTTGCTATGTAAAAGAGCTCTCAATAGCCCTGCTCCATTTGTCCCTTCCCCCAACCCACGCCTGTGGTGGGGGGCATTAGGACATCCTAATATTTCCTGGATACCTTGAGTTCTGGACCCCACTTCAAATACCTATTTGGGGTCCCCCCTCTTGGCTTCACCCTGTGACAATCCATTCTTTCAGATATACACCCACTTTAAATTCTGTTAAAGGACAATGGATGGAGGTCTCATGTTCTTGTAACTACTTCCAGCTGGACATGGACATCGTCCTACCTACCCATGGGTCAGGGGTGCCCTGAAAGGGGGCAGGATGTGCGGCATGAAGGGAGTCCTTCCTGTAAGGGGAAGGACCTTACAGAATCCTGGTCAGTTGGCTGTCACCAGGAAGTTGCAGCCCTGGAGTCCAAAGGCTGGCATTACTGGACCATTGGCATCCTGGTCATGTTCTGGAGGTGATAGATTTGGAAAGAGTTGGAAGGCACAATTAAATCATAAAAACTAAATGACAAAGCAGAGGCATAAGTAAAGAATAGCTTATCTGGAGGAAGGTGTACAAGGCATGCTATACCTATCCAAAATTCTTGTGGCCCACTGTACTTCACTCAGGCTGAGGGGAATATATTAGGATTTCCCTCCTTTCAGATATCTGAACCCTTTCTGTCCAAGCCATCAAGACAGAAAAGGGAAAATCAGTTCTAAACTGAAGTCCACAGACCGCCTGAACCCTTCACCAACCCAACCACTTAGTTCAGCGAAACCATTGAGTCTCAGGGCGAGATGATGAAAATGGGTTCCCTAAGTGAGGCCTATATTGCAACCAACCACTCAAGTAATGAAGTCATAGTCATACACCCTACGAAAACAGAAGAACACACAGGTTAATTCACACAACTATCCCCACACCAGTCTCTGTGCCTCTAAGACTGTCTTTTGGGAAGACATTCAGTTGCAAGGCCCTTCCTGCAATGACATTTAGCAATGGCAATTTGACAGGTCCTCCATACCTGTAAATTGTACATCTTTGGTGATATTACAAACCCAGTTTCAACTTTCAAATGAAAACAAACTTTTAAGACCGTTAGCTGCACCATTCTGATATCCAATACTGAACATTGTGATTTTCCTTGAACCACAATTTTTCCTCCTTAAGATCACCCTCGCTGTTATTAAGGGGACTAGTTTGGACCCCGCTTTTAATTTTGACTGTTCATTTGCATAAACACACCAAGAGCAGCCTGGATCACTTCTGATCTTTAAGTCCACCTTGCTGGAACTCATACAGGGAACCTTTAGATTAACTTCACAGGCTACCTCTCAGGGCACAGAAGTAGAGCCACACATCTGCCATCTGGCTTCACCTGTACTGGTTGTTTCACTCAAATCCTTGAGGCTTCCATTGTGCCTACAGGTTCCTTTTTGACCACCTTTCATGAAAGCAACCTTTGTTCCTTCCCTGGAAAGACTGTCATGAACTGCACAACCAACCAAAGTACCAGGTTTTTCTTGTGGGCTTATGCTAGCTTCGTAAGTCAATCCCAGTTCCTCAGGGCTTTCTGGTAATGACCAGAACCCATACATGCCTCCTTCAGGCATTACATTCCAGTCAAAGTCTTGATTAACAAAACCACTGTTAGTGGCTGGTCTTATTGGTTTTATGCAAAGAAACTATGTCATCACTCACTCCTTCAGAATGCAAATTCTGGAGGTGTCAAGTTGGGAGAAAAATACAAAGTGTGAAGGAAAATCCTTTCCCTTCTGATATCCACCAGGCTTCTCAAAACTTTTCTACGGAGTGTGAATTTTCAACCTTTCCTGAAATCCTCAATTGTCTTTTCAGAGCAGATACAGAGTAAAATCCAAAACATAGAGTTCCAGAATAATACACACATAGAGGCATTCTCTTGCACCAATGCATCCATTGGTGCCTTGCAGAGACATGCTCCTTCAGGCCCAGTCTCTTGGCAGAGACATGCTGCTTTGCCTCTGGCTGAAGCACTCATCAGCCCCAAATGACCCTTCAGTCCCGAGTGGCAAAGGCATTCTTCCCACTGGTTACAGGTGACCTTTCACTAGGTCTTACAGAGACCTTAAACAGGTCTTCAAATACAGGTTTCTGATCAGAAACAGAACCAAATTGCAGAGACTTGCTCTTTTTCCATGAAACCAGAAAACAAGTAGTTGAGATTTCCTTTACTCCAGGTTTAAAACTTTCACATTCTTTATACATATTTCTACTCAATCAGATTTAACCACCATTCTCTTTTAATCCTGGTTCTTTTTCCCCATTAAGAAAGACTATACTTAAACTCAGCATGTGGCAGCTAAAAGTCCCTAGCACTACATGTACCTTCCACTAAAAGTCCCTAGATTTGCAGGGACATCCTGCAGTTATCTGAAGTTTAGACCTTGCAAACACCCTATATATCAGATTGTCACCCTTGGACCTCAGTTCATGACCTTCAGAACCAGAGCCATCCCTATCAGAACCAGTTACACAGAGAACCTTACTGATGTAGTTTCCATGCAGCAGCAGCATACAGCCCATAATCTGAAGAGAATCCTTAGCGCACCATCTTGTCCAGTTCCAAGATGGCTGCACCCTTGTATGCTGGGTTACCCAAGATGGTGACACCCATGCCAGCCCTGACCTCCATGGTGGGGCACTCACGTGGCTCATCCTCCATTTTACCAAAAATGGCAGTGCACCCACATGGCTTGCTATCTGATCCCCACCATACATGCAGGGTCAGCTGACTCAACCTAGGGGTTTGCTTCCTCTCCAAACCTGAGTACAGGTTCCCTCAGTGCCACCTGGGCTCACTGAAACCGTAAATGAGCACACAGAGGCAACCTGGGAGTAGCATACTAACCAAACCATTATCCACAGCTCCTATATTCCAAAATGGCATTCAGAAACCAAGTTTTCAACCAAAACACTTTCACATCTCTGTCCCCTCCCTGTTTTGTTTCCTTTTCACCTTTCCAGGCATGATAGATGGCCGATGCCCTCAGGAGGAGTGCAGAGAAATTCTTGAGACTGGAAAAATTCTGAAGTCTCACTCTCTCACACCTGAGGGGGTCAGTCTGCCATGGACAATTATTGTCTCACCAGAGTCACCAAAATTCTTTACAGAACACAAGGGGGGGTGGGAAAAGGGTGATATACTATTACCTAAAGGAGCCCCCCAGGTTTGTTATGTCCACCACCAGAGGAAAGATGTCTCTCAATGCCAGAGATTTGTGAAAAGGAAAGGAAATGTTTATTTAATGCTATACAAACTTCAAGTAGTGACCTAATGTCTTCATCAAAATCCCAAAATCCCTTAAAACACCCACAAATGCACACAGTTCTTCCTTCCCCCTTTGCCCAGGCTGGAGTACCATATCTCAGGAAGAGAAATAGAAGTCCATGGCTCAGGCAACTCCCAGTTCTTCCCAGTAATCCATCTCAGCTGGTAGGCCTCCCTCGGCTCCCACCACCATCAGCTGTGTCACCAGGATCTCTGCTAAAGCCGGGTGGGGGTTCCCCCTTCTAAAGCTGTGGGGGTCCCTAAAGCTGTGTGTGTTTCAGTTGTGCTTTTACTGTTTCTGAAATAATAAAACAATACACTAAAAATGTTATTTTATTTCATCTTCGATATTCGAATGGCTTCACCAATATTCACTAGTTTTGATTTTTTAAAAATACACATCGATATGGCAGCTGTTACAATACAATGTAACAAAATTTATTTTGAATGAAGTTAAAGAAACCTAAGCACTGCTATAGTCATTATATGGAAAAAAAAAAACATAACAGACTTTTTGACCAACCCAATAAGTATGAATCCCTAAGTTCATTGCAATATTTTTTTATGGAGCAAAGACATGGAGACAACCAAAGTGTCCTTCAATATGTGATTGGATATAGAAGATATGGTGCACATATGCAATGGGGTAGTACTCAGCCATACTATAAGATGGAATACATGGATAGACTTTGAGGCTATCATGTTAATCAAAATACATCAGTCAGAAAAAGCTAGGAACCACATGATTTCACTCATATGTGGGATCTAAAACTGAAAGCAATAAGTAAATAAATAGGAACAAAAATAAACAAAAAGTCATAGATGAAGACAAGAATATGGTGGTTAGGAGAAGGAAGGGGCATTGGGGCTAGTTAAGGCTAACAGGATCAAATGTATGCTTATGAAAGATGATTAGACTTTGGGTGGTGGGCACACAATGCAATATACAGGTTATGTATCATAGAAATGTACACTCAAAACATATAGATCTTATTAATCAATGTCACTCCAATAATTTAATAAAAATATATAATTTTTAAATTACATAAAATATTGTCATTCTTACATCCCTAGCTTTGTAATCATTTATCACAGGTATTTTTAATTACTTTTTATTTTCAGTTGCAGATATATTATTACCATTATTATGATATTTTTTATTAGAGCAAGGGGAAGAGAAGAATAGAGAGGGAGAGAAATATTGATGTGAGGGATAAACATCTATTGGCTGCCTCTTGCATGTACCCTGACTGGGTACCAAACCTGTAACCCAGCTATGTGTCCTGATTGGGAATCAAACCTGTGGTATTTTGTATACCTAGCGATGCTTCAACCAACTGAGCCACCCTGGCCAAGGCTATATCATATGTTTTGTAATAATTTTTCAGTTGCTTTATTGGACTTTTCTATTGTATTGTCATATTACCAGAAAAGAATTAGAATGTTGCTTATCTTTTGTTATATGTAAACTTTTATTTTATTTTTTTTATCTCACTACATGGAAGAATATAACATGTTTTTTATTTTGAATTGTTTAGACCATTATTTTTTATATTCCTTGTAAGTATGTTATTTTATTTTGAAATGTGTTCAACTGTATAATTATTTTTATGAGTTTTCTTGTTTCAGAGATCTGAATTTCTCAATGTAATTCCTTTTGGATTTACATATGCTAACATTCCATGTGAATGGATTTACACAATAGGTGCTGCTTTGTATCTGCTTTATTTTAATTAATGTAATGTTTTTGAGGTTCTTCCCTTTTGTGAAATGTTTTCAAATTTCATTTTTATGGCCAAATAGTATTTTATTGTATGACTATACTACATTTAGTTTATATTATAATATTTTTGGATATTTGGATTTTTTTCACCTTTTAGCTGTGATTTTTTTTGCATTTACCTAATGATATTGAACATCTTTTAATGTGGCTATGAACCATTTATATGTCTTCTTTGGATAAACATCTAATAAGATCCTTTCCCCATTTTTAATTGTGTTGTTTGTGTTTTAGATATTGACTTGTAAGTGTTCCTTATGTAATTTGAATACTGAACCCCTGATATATAATGTACAAATATTTCCTCTCATTTGTTGGTTTCTTTTTATTTTCGTGATAGTGTCTTTTGATTAATAGGTTTCAATTTTCATAAACTTTAATTTACTTTTTCTTTTGTTTCTTTCCTTCAGGTATCAACTCTAATAATGCATTTTTAGAATCCAATTATTTACCATGTTTTCTCAGACTGAGAAAATCTATTTCTAAAAGTTTATTCAGAGTTTTTATCATGAAAAATGTTGAATTTTATCAAATGCCATAGAGTGATATAGGACAGTAGAATATTGCTGGGAGTCATTCCTACACCTAGGTGGTTAGCAATTACATAATCCTTATGTGTCAGTCATGTGGCTTCAATTAATGTGAAGTCATGATCATTTATCAGAGAAGTGTGAACTTAATTTCAACATGTATCTGCTTCAGGGGAAACAAAGTAAATTGATAATGATATATACCAAATTTGTAAAAATTAATTTTTTGTTACTAAGAAAACTCACACAGCACTGGTGGGAGTGCACAACATAATTGGGAAACAGAATTCCATTATTTAGTGATTTTGAGAATAAGTTTTTGTTATGACTCAGAAATTCCAAATTTGGCATAAAACAAATAGAAAACTATGCATATGAGCACCCAAATATTCATACAAGAATGATTTTAGAAGCGTTGATTGTAAAAGTCAACAATGAAGCATTGCCTATTATCTGTCAAAATCTATCTGTATTTTCTCTATCTGACCTAATTAATAGTGAAATATCATATAGAAGTAAATGAATAAACTAAAGTGATGCACCATAGGATGGATGAATCTTGCATGCTCATACTGAGCAAAAGAAACAAGTTGAAATTTCATACATATAATATGATTACATTTATGTAAATTTTAAAAATAAGCAAAATTAACCTATGTTTTATGGGGAGGTATTTACAAATGTAAAATGTTATAAAGCAAACAAATAATTTTGCAACACATTATTTCTGTGATGTGGTTTCTTCTGGTGGAAGGGAGAGAGTGGATCACGATTAGCTAAAAGTATTAAGGGTGGAGGGAATAAAGGTTCTGGTACTGTCTATCCAGATTCTTTGCTAATTTTTTAAAATTTAAACTTGAAATTTTGTTATTGACTTTTATGAATTTCTTATATATTTTAAATATTAACCTTTTGTCATATAAAGTATTTGCATGTTATTTTTTCAACCTCTTTTGATATAGTAATGCCCTGTAAGTTTCAGTGTATAGATCTCACACCTCCATAAATAAATTTATTACTAAATACATTATGAATTTTCTCCTATAGTGAGATTGTTTTTATTATTTATTTTTTAGATTGTTTTTAATTTATGAAAAGCACAACTGACTTATATATGCTGATTCTGTCTCCCATGCCCAAACCTAATGTATTTATTACTTCTAACACTTTTGTGGTGGAGTCTCCAGGGTTTGATTTCTTATTTTTTTAATTTTTAAGTTACTACTCACATTAATTATTATTTTATATTAGTTTCATGCATGCAGCATAGTAGTAAGACATATAAATTATGAAGTGATTCACCCAATAAATCTAGTGTCCACCTGGCACTGTACACACCTCCTACTATATTATTGTCTATATAGACCCTATGCTGTACTTTACACCCTTGTAACTAGCAATTTCTGCTTATTACTGTCAGCATCTTCATCCACCCTGCAATTCCTCTCCCATTTGAAAACCATCATTTTGTGGTACATATTTATGAGTCTATTCTTGTTTATTTATTTTGTTCTTCATATTCCACATATAAATGAAATTATATGGCTTTTTTGCCTGACTTACTGCACTCAGCAAAATATATTCTAGGTTCATTAATGTTGTCAAAAATAGCAATATTTTATTATTTTGTGGCTGAGTAGTATTCCATTGTGTATATGTATTGAACTTTTATTCATTTATTTGCTCATGGGCACATAAGTTGCTTCCATATCTTGGCTAATGTAAATAATGCTGCAATGAAAAAAAAGGCCGTTGAATACTTTCACACATGAGTGATTTTGAATTGTTTCACATAAATATCCAGACATGCAATTGCTGTGTCATCAGGTAGTTCTATTTAAGAAAAAAATTTAGAGGAAACTTTATAATGTTTTTTATGGTAGCTGCACTTATTTGCAGTTCCACCAACATTGTACCAGAGTTCCCTTTCCTCTACATCTTCAGCAACACTTGTGATAGCCATTCTGAAAAGTGTAAGGTGATATCTCACTGTGGTTTTAATTTACATATTTTTAAAATATTTATGTATTTATTTTTAGAAAGGGAAGAAAGGGGGGGAAGAGAGAGAGAGAAACATTAACCTACGGTTGCTGGGGGCCATGGCCTGCAACCCAGGCATGTACCCTGCCTGGGGATCGAACCTGCGATGTTTTGATTAGCAGCCCATGCTCAATCCACTGAGCTATGCCAGCCAGGGCTAATTTACATATTTTTAAAGATTAGTGATATTCAGCAATTTTTTAAAATATGTCTTTATGCCATGTGTATGTCCTCTTTGGAAAAATTTCCATTTTGTTTCTCTGCTTGATTTTAAATTGGATTTTTACTTTGTTATGTTTGTTTATTAAGGTATAGGAGCTTTTTTAATGAATTTTGTGTATTAACACTTTATCACATGCATCCTTCGAGAATATCTTATCCCATTTAGTATGTGTTCATTTTGTTTTGCTGATGGATTCCTTTGCTGTGAAAAAAATTTAGTTTGATATAGTTCCATTTGTTAATTTTTTCCTTGTTCCCCTTGTTTGTAGAGATATATTAAAAAATGCTACTAAGACCAATGTCAGAGGGTTTACTCCAGAAATATTATGGTTTGGAGACTTACATTTAAGTCTTTAATCCATTTTTTTGAAGTTGTTCATTGTAATCTTCATTGTATTTTTTCCATTACCGTTTAGTCCCTTTAGACGGCCTTCCCTGCAGCAATCACCACACTATTGTCCATTTGAGTTTATTATTGTACGTGGTGAAAGAAGATGGTCTAGTTTTGTCTTTTTGCATGTATCTGTCCACTTCTCCCAGCATTGTTTATTGACTAGACTGCCTTTACCTGTTGTATGTTCTTGCCTATTTTGTCATAGGTTGACTATATTGGCATGAGTTTAATTTTATTCTGTTCCATTGAGGTGTGTGTCTCTTTTTATGTCAGTACCATGCTGTTTTGATGACTATAGACTTGTAATATAGTTCTATATTAGGTAGTGTGATACCTCCAACTTTGTTCTTTCTCAACATTATTTGGCAATTTGGGATCCATATAAATTTTAGATTTATTTGTTCTAATTCTGTGAAAATGTTATTGATATTTTCAGAAAAATTGCATTAAATCTATAGATTGCTTTGGGTAGTATGGACATTTTTGCTGTGTTAAGTCTTCCTATCTAAAGGCACAGTATATTCTATTTATTTTTATCTTCAGTCAATGTCCTATCATTTTCTGACTACAGGTTTGTTACCTCTTTATTAAATTCATTCCTAGATATTTTTATGCAATTGTAGAAAAGATTGTTTTCTTAATTTTTATTTCTGGTAGTTCATTACTAGTGTATAAAATGTGACTGATTTCTGAATATTTGTTTTGTATTTTGCTACTTTATTGAATTCATTTTTCAGTTCTAATAGTTTTTTGTTGGGATTTTTAGGGGTCTCTATAATAATCTCCTAATAATGGAAATTATACTTCTTCGGTTCAAATTTGGATAAACTTTCCTTCTTTTCATTATTGCTGTGGTTAAAACTTCCAAAACTATTCAGAATAAAAGTGGCAAAGATGAACACTTTCTCATGTTCCTGATCCAAATTTAAATACTTTTAGCTTTTTCTCCACTGATTATGATATTAGAAATGGGTTTGTTATACATGGAATTTATTATATTGAGGTATGTCCCCTCTATTTCCACTTTTTTTAACAGTTTTTTTTAAATAATTGCATGCAGGGTTTTGTCACATGCTTTACTACATCTATTGATAATAATCATATGGTTTTTATCCTTGATTTTCTTCATGTGGTATATAAACATTAATTGATTTGCAGATATTGAACCAACTTTGCATCTCACAAATACATCTCATTTGAGCATGTTTTATGATCATTTAATGTATTGCTGATTTTGGCCTGCTAATGTCTTCTTGACAATTTTTGTATTTATGTTCATCATGGATATTGGCCTACAATCTTCCTATTTTTAATATCTTTGTCTGGATTTAGAATCAAGGTAAATCTGGCTTTGTAAAATGAACTTGGAAGCCTTCCTCCTCTTGAATTTCTTGTAATACTTTCAGAAGGATAGGTGTTACTTCCGCCTTGAATGTTTTGTTAAGCTTCAGCTCCAAAACGATCCAGGACTTTTGTTTGTTGAGCGTTTCTGATTACTAATTGAATTTTGTTAGCTGTAATTGGTGTATTCAAATATTCTGTTTCTTCTTAATTCAGTCTTGGAATACTGTATATTTCTGTAAAATTTTCCATTTCATTCAGATTATCCAATTTGTTGGCATATAATTTTCACGGTATTTTTAATAATTCTTTGTTTTTCTGTGGTAGCAGTTGTCACTTCTCTTTCATTTCTGATTTAATTTCGTTGAGTCCTGTCTTTTTTATCCTTGATGGGTGTGGTGAAAGATTCATCAATATTATTTATCTCTGCAGAGAACCAGCTTTTGATTTCATTTATCTTTTGCATTGTTTTTTATCTATGTATGTATGTATGTATGTATGTGTGTGTGTGTATGTATGTATTTAAGAAACCTTATGTTTACTTTTGCTCTGATAGTTATTATTTCTTCTTTTATTCATTTTGGGCTCTGTTTTTTTTTGGGGGGGTGGGGACTAGTTCCTTTAGTTGTAAGGTTAAATTGTTTATTTGAGATTTTCTTGATTTTGAGGTAGTATTGTATTGTTATGAATTACCTTCTTTTGTTATGTCCCATAGGTTTGGGGTTGTTACATTGTCGTTTTTATTTGTCTTGAGGTATCTTTTGATTTATTTCTTGATCTTCATTGTTTAAACAGGGGTGTGAAACTCAATTTCACCAGGAGCCACATCAGCCCTGTAGTTGCTTTCAAAGGGCTGAATGTTATTTTAGGACTGTATAAATGTAACTACTCCTTAACTAGGGGCAAGGAGCTCTGCTCTGCCACCGGGTGGAAACAAGGTACCGGCCAGATAAAACAAGGTAGAGGCCTGGATTTAGCCCTTGTGTTTGTCACCTGTCATTTAATAGTATGTTGTTTAGTTTCCATTTGTTTGTGTGTTTTTTAGTTTTGTTCCTGTAATTTATTTCTAGTTTTATATCATTGTTGTTGGAAATATGCTTGGTATGATTTCAATATTCGTAAATTCATTGATACATGTTTTGTGACTTAACATGTGGTCATCTGGAAAATGTTCCACGTACACTTGTAAAGAGTGTATGTTCTGCTGCTTTGGGGGAAAATGCTGTAAAATATTTAGTTAAATACATCTGGTCAAATGTGTCATTTAAGGCCATTTTTTCCTTGATTGAGGTGGGGTGTCAGAAATTCACCAAGGTGGAGAAAGTATTGTTCACCTAGCTAATGCAGATTTAGATTTGGCGCAAGTGTTGAGTCTGGTGCCACTCAGCAAAAGGCACAGGGCACAGAGTCCAAACACCACCCACTATAGCCTGTCGATCTTTCAGAGTTTTTATTTATTATTATTATTTTTTAGTCCTCACCTTAGGCTACATTTATTGATTTTAGAAAGAGAGGAAGGGAGGGAAGGAATGTGAGGGGGAAAGAAAGAGAGAGGGAGAGAGAGAGAGAGAGACAACAATGTGCGAGAGAAACACCAATCTGTTGCCTCTCATACTTGCCGCTACCAGGAATTGAACTTACAACCTAGGTATGTCATCTGACCAGAATTCAAACCCAACTGTGGTGCCTGGGAGGATGCTCCAACCATCCGAGCTACCTGGCTTGGGCAGTCTTTCAGAGTTTTAAAGAAACACAGCACCATGCCACAAAGACTGGCTGCTGCTGCCAAGAGCCTCTGACAATGGGGGAGTTGAGCGGCGTCAACCTCATCAGCTTAACTACATTGTAATTTGGCTCTACAGGAGTGTGGACTGTTCAGCACAGGAAAGAAGGCACCCCCTTGCTAGGTATGTTGTAAGAAGGTTCAAGAAAGGGATGATGTGACTGCCCGTCCAGCTTTAGCCCTAGAGCCACACAATTCCATTTTTCTCTGCATTCCTCCCTAGCCACAGTCCCTTTACTGGAGCTGAGAGTGAGTGCCTGCAGAGAGTGAATTTGTATATGGGCCTCGTAAGTAAACCAGCAGCCTTCCACCTCACCCAGACAGAGACAATCTCCACTGATTTTTCACAGCCAGATGCTGTGGGTTGTCCTTTTCCTGATATTACTGCTCTAAGCTGGGGATGCTGGTGTTGGACTGGGATAACTTGCTCCTCACAGGGAGCCTCCATAGCTGAAATGTCCCTCCCAATTCTCAGCTGCCACACATAGTTGTTGGCCTAGCCTGTCTTGCATCTCTGCCCCTCCTACAAGTCTTAAAGTGCCTTCTTCTTTAAGTCATTAGTTGTACTTTTGTTCCTCTAGACTTCAGATAGTGTTCAGGTTGTTTGTTTTATAATTTCGTTGTTATTTTGATGTGGTCATGGGAACGGGTGAGCATAGCATCTACTTACACCACCATTTTGAACAGAACTTCAAGGTTCGCTCTCTCTATATAAGCTATGTAATCTGAAACAGAGACAATATTTTATCATTCAGTCTTATTTAGATTCCTGTTATTAATTTTTTCCCTAAGAATTTTGGTTAGAACTTCCACTATTGTGTTGAATAGAGTGGTTACACACTTGTATTGATCCTGATCACAGAGGGAAAGCTTTCAAACTTTCATCACTGATGATAATGTTGTCATGTGTAGCCTTTATTATGTTGAGGTACATTCCTTCTATACCAAGTTTGTTGAGAGTGTTTATCAAGAAAGAAATATTGAATTTTATCACATGATTTTTCTGCATCTATTGACATAATCATATGATTATATCCTTCATTCTACTAATGTAATGTATCACATTACTTTATTTGCAAACGTTGATTCATCTTTGCATCTCAGTGAAAAAGTTCAGTTGCTCATGGTGTATTATTTTTTTTAATGTGCTATTGAATTCAATTTGCTGGTATTTTGCTGAGAATTATTTAATCTGTTTGCATAGGGATGTTGGCCTGTTTCTTTTTCATGTGTTATCATCTGGCTTTGATGTTAGAATAATGCTGGCCTTGTAAAAGGAATTGGGAAGCATTTCCTCTTCTTCAATTTTTAGAAAGAATTTGAGAAGAGTTGGCAGTAATTCTTCTTTAAACATTTAATACAAATTCCTGTGAACCATCTAGTTCTGAGCTTTCATTTTTGGGTGGTTTTAATTATTGTTTCAATCTCCTTATTTGTTATTTTTCTGTTCTGAGTTACTATTTAGTATTGATTCAGTTTTGGTAGGTTGTATATTTATGGATTATTCATATTTTTATCTTATTTAATTTGTTGGCACATAATTACTCATAATAGCCTCTTATGATCCTTTTTTATTTGGGTGTATCTGCTGTAATATCTCCTCTTTCATTTTTGATTCTGTTTAAGACCTCCATTTTTTTTCAGTTAGTGCAACTAAAGGTTTGTCAATTTTGTTTATCTTTTCAAAGTACCAACTCTTTCTGTTAAATTCTCCATTGTTTCCCATCCTCCATGTCATTTATTTCTGCTCTAATTTTCTTGCACTCATGTAAGTGAGTTTTTATTTTCTTTATTCATAGTCCACCAGCACTTCCTCCCATTATCTTTATGCCAAGTCAATAACCTTATTTCTTATTTTAATGAGAAAATAAAAGTCACCAATAGATTGTTATAAAACTCCTCCCACACACCTAACCACATTTTCTGGATCCTTTAAATCTATTTCCTACTGTTTCTATGAATGAATTATTCTCACTTTTAACTAGGTAATTTCCCACATATTTTTTGCAAGTTTAACCCCCACTTTTATACAATATATTTTTTAAGTGTACTGTCCATTTTCAAATTAGATGGTCCATTTCTCATCATATTAAGATATTATTTATACATCTGAGTGTAAATATTTTTCAGCCTTTCCAGTGATTCTATGAACGCATTGAATTTTACTAAACTTTGTCCTTGGATAAACAGAAGTTCTTAAGTTTGACATAGAAAAATATGGCTTCTCAAGTGAGGCAGAGATCCAGGCTAGTGGGCGAAGCAAGAGGCACTGTGCCTCAGCCAGAGGCAGCTGCAGCAGCTGCTGCCCTTGTCCCCACCACTGCCTCTCCAGCCCTTGTGTGATTACCCTTCCAGCTGTTAGGCACCAGTGAGAAAAAGGAGGAGGCGACAAACTCCCACCAATGCACAGAGGAGGAAGATGGCAAGGAGGTAGGAGGGAGCGGATTCCACTTTCCCCTACCCAAGGGAGAAAAACCTAGCCAATCTACGGAGGAACAGAGCAAACAGCCAACAGTACCCCAGCATATATGAAAATGCGAAACCAAAAACTGTAGTGGACATTGAAAAACCAGACAGTAAGGAGGGTGCTTCAGGACAATAAGGTCCCAGGGACCAGCGCAGGGAACAGGGCAGCTGCAGCCCCAGGCCAGGCACCCACCGGGTCTGCCACAGGGCTCTTGGGAGAGAGCTGGGTCAACGGCTCCCTCCCTGGCCGAACAAGGTTTGAGCCGCACCAGGAGAGACCTGGTTGAAGTCGCAGAGAGGGGACTAAGGACTAAGTGGCAAACACACAGGGGCTGTGAGTACCCACGGAGTTTGTAGACACCGGCTGGGAAGAGTAGAGAGTGGGCCATGATGGGCCCTGACACGCCGGTAGTCCCCAGTCTGGCTGGAGAATTGGGCTGTGCAAGAGGCCAGACCACTGTACGGAGCGGCAGGCTTGAGTGGGAGGGATTTCTCAAAAAGAAAAAGTGACAGGAGAGACACTGTTTGGAAAATTCTCCTGCAGCAGTTGCTCAAGCCAACTCCCCACCCGGCCTGGCAGCACTACTGAGGTGGCGCAGAAAGCCCTGCATGCACTCCCATAGCCCTAAGAAGGGTGTGCACCTGAAACTGGGAGACCAGCTGCAGCTTGGCCGAGTGCCCAAGCCCACAATCTGGGCAGAGTGCACTCTGTGGAAGGCCTTGAGCCCTCACCCATAACCCCAGGGAGGGTGCACTCTGAGAAAGGTCTGGATCCCACATCCAAAGCCCCTGGGAGAGGTGCCAGGCTGGCTCTGGGGAGAGTGCACCTGAGGCTGACTGAGTGCTGATCAGGAAGGGAGAAATGTGAAACAGGTAGACCCTCAGCCTGCTGCAGCCAGCAAGACCAGGAAAACTGGTTTGGCCTATTTGAAACCAGGAAGAGGTGTTTGTTTGTTTGGTTGTTTGGTAATTCCTTACTTTTTAATTTTTATTATTTTTTATCTCTCAATTCCTTTTTCCTCTCTTTCCTTCTTTCTTGTTTTGTTCCTTATTCCTTTCTTTCCATTCTATCTCTTCTTCCTTCCTTGTTCTTCTTCTTTTAAAAAAATAATACCAAGTGAGACAAAAAAAAACAAAACGGAAACTGTGAAAACACCAGCATTGGACCAAAAGCAGGGTCACCCCAACAGCTGAGACAGTGAGACAAATTTCACTTTGCTATTACAGAGAACCTGCCAGTTATTGCATATTCGTATTATCTTTTTTCATTATTCTTACATCTTTTATTTTATTAGAATTTTTGTATTCCTCTTCTTTCTGTTTAGTCTTCCTTGCTTGGCTGGTTAAATTGTATCATTTGACAGGTTTCCCCTGTTCTTTCTTTCACAGTGTATTGCTAATTTACCATCTTCCACTTCACTTGTGTTCCATTAGCACACTACTCAAGGTCCTATACTCCCTATTCTTGTTATCCAGATCACATAGATCCTGTCATATGATTGTTGCTCTAATATTCTTGTAAATAACAGTGCCATACAATTGTAAATACTACACAACACCACTCCCAGATCTTAGCTCACTTCATGGTTTCCTGAAATCTATTACTGTAGTGGTTAACTCTATTCTCTCACACACTACACCTTTTTTCTATCCTTTACTCTCACCTTACCTCAGAATCTGACCTCCCACCACCTCACTGCTTTCTAGATCCAACTCAAAATCCTTCCCTCCACAACAAGAGTCTTACCTTATTTCCATCCTTTCTAAAAAGTGGCTATTTGGGTGGAATATCATGGTTAACAATATACAGAGCCAAAGGATCTCCTATCTCTTCTCTACTGGCTGCTACTGTAAATATCATAGAATACACCCTTGCTGTCTTAAAACATTTTGCCTTCCCCCTCAAACTGATCACAAAAAAGAGTAGGTGGAATTAGTGAAGACCAGGATACCCGCTGGAAGAGGAAATCCAACAACAAAGGAACTACCAACAGATAACAACAGAAGAACGTGAAGGAGGGAGTGCAAGCCACACTAACCTCAATCCAGGACCTATCTGGAAATACAACAAAATAGCAGAGAAATTACCCAGAACAAAAAACTGAACAAGAACAAGAGAGAATCTTCAAAACCTTGTACACATGGAAGATCCAGCTTCAAAACAACCTGCCCACACTGGGCACAACAAAATACAAGTGGTGGTGGATAGAGTGACCTTCAGTTAACCAGCTGGTGGGGAGAACCCACCAAAGAAAGACCCAACAACAATCAAAACCCAAGAAGAAACACAGAGCCAACTTAAAACACAGCCAAAGAGCAATGACCTCGGCAGGTCAAGGAGAGTGCACCACTGAATCTCACAGGTTCACACCATAAATCACAGAAGTTCACACCATAAACTCAGGGAGCCAGAACACATCAGTTTAAGAAGCTGAGGCTAATAAGAAGAGTCTCACAAACAATGGGAAGACAAAGAAGCAATCCTCAAATGAAAGGAAAGGAGGAAGCCTCAGATATGGACTTCAAAGCAATGGTTATGAGGAAGCTCAGTGAGCTACAGTGAATTACCAGAAACTACAGGGAAACAACAATAAGCTCACTGCAAACTACACCAACATAAAAAGTAAATTGAAACTATCAACAAGGGCCAAGGGGAAATGAAGAATACAATTTCTGAACTGAAGAAGACAGTAGAATGAATCAAAAGCAGGACCAATGAAGCAGAATATTGGATCAGCGAATTGGAGGACAAAGTAGAAAAAAACACCCAGAAGGAGTGGGAAAAGGAAAAGAGGCTCAGAAAGAATGACAAGGGATTAAGGTACATGCAGGACAATATGAAACATAATAATATCCATATAATAGGGATACCAGAAGGAGAAGAAGAAGAGCAAGGGATAGAAAGCCTGTTTGAAAAGGTAGTGATGGAAAACTTCCCTAATTTGATGAGAGAAAAGGTCACACAAATCCAGGATACACAGAGAGTCCCAAGCAAGAGGAACCCAACGAGGCCCACTTCAAGACACATCATAATTAAAATGGCAAAATCCCATTTTTGGGACAGAGACAATCTTTGGCAGCAAGTGAGAAACAGGAAGTAGCATACAAGGGAGCCTCAATAAGGATTGCGGCTGACTTCTCAGTGGAAACACTATAAGCCAGAAGAGAATGGCAAGAAACATTTCAAGTAATGAGAAGCAGAGGCCTGCAACTGAGGCTACTCTACCCAGTAAGGCTCTCAAGCAAGATCAAGGCCAAATAAGGAGCTTCCCAGACAAAAGAATTCTAAAAGAATACACCACCACCCAAACAACCCTGCAAGACATGCTAAAAGGACTGCTTTAAGGAGGGGAAGGGAAAGACAGAGAGAGAGAGAGGAACACAGGTATGAGGATAGCAATGAATCTGTACCTATCGATAATTAAATGCCTTACAAATAAATGGGTTATACACTCCAAAAGAAGACATAGAGTAGCTGAATGGATCAGAAGGATGACCCACACATATGCTGCCTACAAGAGATGCAGGTGAGGACAAAAGACATACACAGACTGAAAGTAAAAGGCTTAAAAACAAATTTTCCATGCAAATGGACAGAAAAAAAGAGCCGAGGTCACAATACTCATATTGGTCAAATGGACTTCAAAAAAAGGGCCATAAAGAGAGACTCAGAAGGTCGCTTCATAATACTCAAGGGAAGAATCCATCAAGAAGACATAACCATTGTAAATATATATGCACCCAACATAGGAGAACCCAAATACCTAAAGAAAATCTTGGAGGACTTCAAGAAAGGTATTGACAGCAACACAATTACAGTAGAAGATTTATTCACCCCATTGTCAAAAATGGACAGATCTTCCAAACAAAATGTCAACAAAGATATTGTGGCATTGAACAATGCCCTAGATGAAATGGACTTGACTGACATATATAGAGCCCTTCATCCCGAAGAAGCTAAATACACATTCTTTTCAACTACACAGGGAACATTTTCAAAGATAGACCACATGGTAGGACATAAAACAAGCCTCAACAAATTCAAGAAAATTGAAATCATATCAAGCATTTTCTCCAACCACAAGGGACTGAAACTAGAAACCAACCCCAAGGGAAAAAAAACCCAAAGCACTCAAACTCATGGAGGTTGAATGGCATGCTATTAAATCATGAATGGGTCAACAGTGGGATGAGGGAAGAAATCAAAAAGTTTCTGGAAACAAATGAGAATGAACTCAAAACAACCCAAAACTTATGGGACACAATGAAGGCAGTCATGAGAGGGAAGTTCATACCAATACAGGCCTACTTAAAAATGATAGCAACATTTCAAACAAACAACTTACACCTATGCCTACAAGAACTCAAGGAACAACAACAAAGACAGCCCAGTGCAAGTAGATGTAAGGAAATAACCAAGATCAGAGCAGAAATAAACAACATAGAGACTAAAAGGGATCCAAGGATCAATGAATCCCGCAACTGGCTCTTTGAGAAGATAAACAAAATCAACAAGCCTTCAAGCAGGCTCATAGAGGAAAAAAGAGAGAGGGCCCACATAAACACAATGAGAAATGAAAAGGGAGAGATTACAATCGATACCACAGAAATACAAAGGATTGTAAGAAATTACTATGAAGAACTGTATGCCAAGAAATTTGAAAACCTAGGTGAACTGGAGAAATTTCAAGAAAAAATATAATCTTCCACAACTGAATGAAGAAGAAGCAGAAAGCCTAAGCAGACCAACAACAGCAGATGAAATTGAAGCAGTAATCAAAAAAACTCCTGACACACAAAATTCCTGGACCACATGGTTTCACAGCAGAATTCTACAAAGCCTTTAAGGAAGAGCTAACCTCTATCCTTCACAGACCATTCCAAAACTCTAAAATGATGGAAGACTCCCAAACTCATTTCATGAAGCCAGCACGAAGCAGATTGCATAAGAACACATGACCTACACATATGCTGCCTACAATAGACCCATCTCAGAACAAAAGACCTACACAGAGTGAAAGTGAATTCTTGGAAAAAATATTCCAAGCAAATGGACCAAAAAAAAAAAAAAGCTGGTGTAGCAATAGTTATATCAGACAAAATATACTTGGAAGCAAAAGCCATAAAAATAGACACTGAAGGACACTTCATAATATGCAAGTGATGAATTAATCAAGAAGACAAAAACATTGTAAACTTGTATACACCCAACATAGTAGCATCCAAATATATAAGGAAAATCTTGGAGTACTTCAAGAAAGTTATAGACAGCAACATACTTACACTATGTGATTTTAACACCCCACTGTCAACAATGGATAGATCTTCCAATCAAAATATCAACAAGGATATTTTGTCATTGAAAAAATACCCTAGATCAAATGGACTTATCAGGTATATATAGAACCTTACATTCCAAAGAAGCAAAGTATATTTTCTTTTCAAATTTATATGGAGCTCTTTCAAAGACAGACCACAGAATGTGACGCCAAACAAGCCTCAACTGATTCAATACAATTGAAATCATTTCAAGAATTTTCTTTGATCATGTGATACTGAAACTAGAAACCAAACTCAAGGAAAACCTCAAAACATTCAAATTCATGTAGATTGAATAGCATGCTATCAAACAATGAATGGGTTAAGAATGAGCTCAAGGAAGAACTCAAATAGTTTCTGGACACAAATGAAAACACACAACAGTCCAAAACTTATAAGACACAGAGAAGGCAGTCCTGAGAGGGACATTCAGAGTGATACATGTATACCTTAAAAAGATAGAAATGTTTTAAATAAACAATCTAACCCTAGAACTACAAGAAGTGGAAGAATATAAAAGCAAGCAAAGCCCAGAGCAAGTAGAAGGAAGGGAATGACCAAGATTAGAGCAGAATTAAATGACATAGAGACTAAAACAACAATACAAAGGATCAACAAATCCAGGAGCTGCTTCTTTCAAAAGACAAACAAAATTGACAAGCCATTAAGCAGATACATCAAGAAAAAAAAGAGATAGGAACAAAATAAAACCAGAAATGAAAGAGGAGAGATTACAAGTTATACCAGAGAGATAAAAAGGAGTGTAATAAATTACTATACAAAACTACATGCCAAGAAATTTGAAAACCAGGGTGAAAAGGACAAATTTCTAGAAAAATATAGTCTCCTGAAACTGAAGAAGAAGCAAAAACCTGAACAGACCAATACCAGATGATGAAATCAAAGCAGTGATAAAAAAAAGGGACCAACACACAAAAGGCCTGGACCAGATGGTTTCTCAGGGGAATTTTACAAAATGTTTAAGGAACAGCTAACGCTTACATTTCTCAGATTAATCCAAAACACCCAAGAAGGTGGAAGACTCCCAATCTCTTTTTATAAAGCCAGCATCATCCCAATTCCAAAATCACATAAAGATACAACAAAGAAAGAAAACTATAGGCCAATATCACTGATGAACACAGACACCAAAGCTTTCAAACAAATATTTGTGAATTGTATCCAGGAATATGTTAAAAAGATCATACACCATGATCGAGTGGGATCCATCCCAGGCATGCAAGGATGGTACAAAATTTACAAATCAGTAAACTTAATACATCCCATAAACCAAAGGAAAGGTTGAAATCACATGATCAGTTTGCAAAGATAGCGCAGGATTGAATGGAAGTCACACTGACCCCCTCCCAGGTCCAGTCTGAAATTACAACTCAGCTGTGGAGAAAACACCCAGAACAAACAAACTGAGCAATAGCCAGAGAGAAACATAGAACTTTGGACAGAGGTACCAGCTTCTTCATAGCCTAACTGGTAAGGTGTGCTAGAAACTTGAGAGGGCTGGCTGGGTGCCCACAGGTGGCAGCACTGGCTGGATAATTAAGTGGCATATTGGATCTCCTGGAAAGACTGGGGTCTAAACCCTAAGCTAAGGTTCCCAGCCTAGAGCACCAGGGCCCAAAAAATACACAGATAACAACCAGCAGCAAGAAGTGGAAGGGTTGCTCTCTGCCGGAGACAGATGGCTAAAGACACAAGGGCCATTAAAAGGGCCACCACAAAATTTTCATTTGTAGCCACTTACCCTGGGCTCTGGCAAAGGTGTGGGCAGAGTGGGCTGGAGATGCCTAAGGAGAGATGAAGAATGGAAGACTTGGGGAGAGAACTGAGAGAGTGCCCACCAGGACCCTGGTGCTGAGTTATCCCCCAGATGACAGCAGCCTTTGTGCTCAAAGCAGACCACTCCCCCCTAAGTGTCAGTAGACTGAGGGGAGGTAATAGCCCTGACCCCAGGAGGATCTCTTCCCTGGCTCTTTGGTGCTTGAGCCTAACTGTTGAGTCCTAGTGACCAGAGGAACAACTGAAGGAAATAGCCAGAAGTAGTAGATCACTGGGGAAGGAGGAGGAGGGCAGAGTAGACTAGAGAGACTTGAGGAGAGACTGGGGACATAAGCTCTGGCAAGAGAATTGGGGAGTAGCTGCCCAGATCCAGTTCTGAGCCAACCCCCATTCACAGTAACCATCCTTCTCAGGCAGACCACTCTGAGGAGCAGCAGCAGCCTGAGAGGAAACAATACCCCCATCCCAGAAGGGATATAGCCCTGCCCAATGGTATCTAAGCCTGACTGCTGAGTGAAGAGTCACCTGATTAAGAATTGAAATAGACAGCCTCTGATATCAGGCCACTGGTAGTATCAGATAGGCTGCCTAAGGTTAGACAGGGTCAACATCTGACATCACCAGAAGCAGATCGAGAAAGAAACATAACAAAACAAAACAGAAAAACAGTGGTAAATATGAGGCTACCCAGATGAAAGCAACTGTGGTCTGGATTGGCAATATTTTCTTTCCTGCATAGCTATATGACATTCACTTTTCTCCAGAGAGTTTGTATATATTAAGTCACTAGATTTTTTACTATAGTGTATTTTTCCCCTCCCTTCTCTTAGCCCATTTTACCATCCTCTTTCCTCTCAATATTTTCATTTCAAATTTGGTTTTCTCTCTAGCTACAACCTGTTTCTACTCCATGCTCTTACTACTTCTCCCCCATCCAGACAATTGAATATTTTTGTCAAAGGTCATTTCACATACTTTGTCCCAGCTCTTAAAATACCCATGTTCTCTCTACACCTGTAACAAATTTTGCCAGTTGATTGTGGGTAGGGTAGTTATTGTTGCATTGTTTTTTTTTTCAAGGTTTTCTCTAGAGCTTCACTAATCCTATATTTCAAATATAAAATTTTACTGGTGCTCTTTCCTATTATTGTTTTATCTCAAATTTTAATTTCATGTGTTTTATTTTTCCTTTTCTGTTTTTCTTCTATTTCTTTCATCCTGCTGTTTTATTTTTTCTTTATTCTCCTATTTTTCCTTTTTTAATTTTTTCTTACATCCCAAATTTTAATTTTTCCATCTCTTAGCATGGTTTTTCCTTCTCACTCTTGGTATCTCCAATCTCTCTATCATTTCATAATCACTTCTCATTCCTCTAAACATCTCTTAGACTTTTCTGTTTCTTTTTTATTTCCTTCTTATTCCCACACCATGTGTGTTAATTTTATCTCATTTGTTGTCACTAGTACTGTGGTGGATCCTTCTCTTCAATTTGGCTCCTATACTTTTATTAATCATTTACTAATTTTCTCCCTTTTCTTTCACTTTATTTTATTTTATATTATTTTAATTTCTATTTAAATATAATACTGTATGCTACCCTTCTCACACTCCATTTCAAATTCTTCACTCCCTTTTTTGTTCATGAGGTACATTTTACCTGTTCTATTTCCTTGCTCCATCTACCAACTATTACTAGAGCTCTTCTCTCTACCCTCCCAAAATCATTTTTTTTCTTTCAGTAGGTCATCTCATACCCACTCTTATAATAAACTTAATCTCTTTGTACCTATTTAATACTGGTTCATTTGCTGTTGATAGTGGGATTGTGGGGGGCAGTTATATTTGCCAGTGTGGGTTGCTTTTGTAGGCTAGGTGCTTTATTTCTGGCAGCACCTGTACAACAGCACACAAGGAGTGGTGGACTGAGTGAACTTCAGTCAACCAGATGGAGGGAAGGACCCACAAAAAAAAAAAAGACTCAACAACAATCAAAACCAATTACTTCCAAAAAACCAGCATAAAAAGTATAAAGGACAACCCCAGAGCATTAAGTTCAGGAGATCAAGGAGATTGCACTACTGATGCTCACTAGTCTCCTACCATAGAGGTTCACATCATAAAGTCACAAAGTCAAAACAGATCAATCTAAGTAGCAGAAGTAAACAAAAAGAGTCCGACAAATAATGGGAAGGCAAAGAAACAGCTGCCAATCAAAAGGAAAGGAGGAATACTCAGAGGAATGCTAAATAAAATAGAGGCAAGTCATAATTATATATTGTTTTTAAAACAATGGTTAAGAGGTTTTGATCCATTCATTTCCTGATGGGTAATTAGGTTGCTTACATCACTTGCCTAGTATAAATTGTTCTTTTATGAACATTGGGGTATGTAAGTTCTTCTGGATGGCGTGTTCACAGTTCTTAGGATATAATCCCAGCAGTGGGAATTGCCATGTCAAAAGGCAGCTCCATGTTTAGTTTCTTCAGGAAATTCTACACTGTTTTCCACAGTGGATTCACCAGTCTGCAATCCCAACAACAGTACACTAGGGTTCTCTTTTCTCCACATCCTCTCCAATGCTTGTTTGTTGATTTGTTTATGATGGCCATTCTCACCAGTGTGAGGTGGCATCTCATTGTGGTAATTTACATCTCTCTGATGGCTAGTGATACGGAGCAATTTTCATATATCTCTGGATCCTTTCTGTGTCCTCCTTGGAAAAATGTCTGTTCAAGTCCTTTGCCCATTTTTTAATTAGTTTTTTTTGTCTTCCTAATGTGGATTTGTGTGAGCTCTTTATATATTCTGGAGATCAAACCCTTGTCTGAAATATCATTGGCAAATATGTTTTCCATATGGTTGGTTCTCTTTTCATTTAATTCTGTTTCCTTTAGCTGTGGAGAAAGTTTTTTTTATATGGATGAGATCCTATTTGTTTATTCTTTCCTTTATATCCCTTGCTCTAGGGTACATATCAGCAAAAATATTCATGAGTGGGATATCTGAGATATTCCTGCCAATGTTCTCCTCTAGGACTTTTATGGTGGCATGACTTATATTTAAGTCTTTGGCCCACCTTGTATTTATGGTACATTTACATGATGGAATACTATACAACAGAAATAAATAAAGATCTACCCTTTTTGACAGCATGGATGGAACTGGAGAGCATTATGCTAAGTGAAATAAGCCAGGCAGTGAGGGACAAATACCATGTGATGTCACCTTTAAGTGGAACCTAATTGACAAAACAAACAAGCAAGCAAAATATAAGCAGAAATATTGAAATTAAGAACAAACTGAAAGTAACCAGAGTGAATGAGGAGGGATAATGAGGGGGAAAGAGTGAAAAGTTTTCGGGAAAAACTATAAAGGACATATGGACAAAATCAAGGTGGGGTGGAAGCAGGGGAGGTAGGTGGGGATGGCTGGGTTGGTGGGGAGAGGCAGGAGGAAAGGCAGACAACTGTACTTGAACAACAATAAAATTAAAAAGCGGAAAAAATATAAGGAGCAATATAAGAAAAAATAAAATATAAACTATAAGAACAGAAAAGATTAAGCTTACTGTGGGAAAAACAATGGTTATAAGTAAGCTCAATGAGCTCAATGGGAATTACAAAAAACTTCAAGGAAGTTTTGAGGAACTTAGTGGAAACTATGTCAGCATAAAAAATGACATACAAACAATCAACAGGGCCAAGAGGAAATGAAGAATACATCTCTGAACTGAAGAACAAGTAGAAGAAATCAAAAGCAGGGTAGGTGAAGTAGAGGACTGAGTCAGCCAAGCTGGAGGGCATGGTAAAAAAAAAAAACACTCACAAATAGAGCATGAAAAGGAAAAATACTTAAAAATGAGAGCAGTTAAGGGAAATGCAGCAAAACGTGGAACAGAATAATATTGAATATAATAGGAATACCAGAAGAGAATAAGAGAGCAAGGGATAGAACACATGTTTGAAAAAAGGAATGATGGAAAACTTTCCTAACTTGTTGAAAGACAAAGCCACACAAGACTAGAAGCGAGAGGTCCCTATCAAGAAGAACCCAAAGAGGCCCACTCCAAGACACATTACAATTAAAATGACAACAAATTTAAAGAAAATGAAGAATCATAAAGGCAGCAAGGGAAAACAGGAAGTACATACAAGGGGGACCCAATAATGCTAGCAGCAGACTTCTCAAAGAAGCATTAGAAGCCAGAAGGGAATGGCAAGAAATATTACAAGTAATGAAAAAAAAAGGCCTGCAGCTGAGATCACTCCATTCAGGTAAGGCTCTCAATTAAAACAGCAGGTGAAATAAGGAATTTCCAGAAGACTGAAAGAATGCACCTGCAACAAGCTTGCACTACAAGACATGCTAAAGGGACTACTCTAAAGAGGAAGGAAAAGAATGAGAGACAGATGAACCAGGTCCAAAGGGGGGGAAATGAATAAATACCTAACAATAATAACTTTAAATATAAATGGTTAAATGCTGCAGTCAAAAGACATATGATAGCAGATTGTGGTGAGAAAACATGACCTGCACATATGCTGCCTGCAAAGAGACCACCACAGAACAAAAATCCTACACAGACTAAAAGTGAAGGCTTAGAAAAAAATTATTCCAAGCAAACAGACAGGAAAATAGAAAGCTGGAGTAGCAATACTTATATCAGAACAAAATACACTTCAAAACAAAAGCCATAAAAAAGACACATTGAAAAGACACTTCATATATGCAGGGAAGAATCCATCAAGAAGACATCAACATCATAAACATAAATAAACCCAACATAGAGCATCCAAATATATAGGGAAATCTTGAATACTTCAACAAAGATATAGGCAGCAATACAATTATACTATGGATTTTACACCTCACTGTCAACAATGGATAGATCTCCAATAAAAATATCAACAAGGATATTGTGGCATTGAACAATGCCCTAGATCAAACAGACTTAACTGATATATATAGAACCTTTCATGCCAAAGAAACAAAATGCAAATTATTTTAAAAATGAACATGGAACATTTTCAAAGATAGACCACATGATAGGACATAAAACAAGCCTCAAACAAATTCAAGAAAATTGAAATCATACCAGCATTTTTCTGACCACAAGGGACTGCAACTAGAAACTAATCCCAAAGAAATAACTCAAAAACACTCAAACTCGTGGAGATTGAATGGCCTTCCTAAACAATGAATGGGTTATAAATGAGATCAAGGAAGAAAACTAAAAGTTTCTGGACAAATGAAGATGAACCCATAACAGCCCAAAACTTATAGGACACCATGAAGGCAGTCCTGAAGGGAAGTTCAGAGAGATACAGGAACTACTTGAAAAAGATAAAAAACATTTAAAAAAAAAGCAACCTAACACTACATCCACAAGAACTTAAGGAAAAAGAGCAAAGATAGCCCAGAGCAAATAATAAGAAGAAATAACCAGATCAGAACAGATTTAAAATACATAGAGGCTAAAGGAAACATTCAAGGATCAATAAATCTAGGAGCTAGTTTATCTGAAAATATAAACAAAATCACAAGCCTTTAAGCAGACTCATCAAGAAAAAAAGAGAGGAGAAAAATAAACGCAATCAGAAATGAAAGAAGAAGAGATTACAGCTGATACCACAGAAATACCAAAGGATTGTAATTACTATGAAACTATATGCCAAGAAGTTTGAAAACCTAAGTGAATTGGAAAAGTTTCTATAAATATAATCTTCCAAACTGAATGAAGAAGCAGCAGAAAGCCTGAAGAGACCAATACAGCTGACAAATTCAAAGAAGTAATTAAAAAAAAACTCCCCATGTACAAAAGCTCTGTACCAGATGGGTTTCACAGGAGAATTTACAAAAACATTTAAGGCAGAGCTAACCCCTATGCATTCACAGACTATTCCAAAAAAATCCAAGAATATGGAGTACTCCCAAACACTTTTTATGAAATCAGCATCATGCTGATCCCAAAAACATAAGACACAACAAATGAGGAAAATTTCAGGCCAATATCACTGATGACACAGATGCCAAATTCTTCAACAAAATATTAGCAAATCACATTCAGCAATACATTTAAAAGGTCATACAGTATGATCAAATGGAATTCATCCCAGGGATGCAAGTATGGCACAATATTCACAAATCATAACAAATGTATCATATTAAAAAAGATGTCACCACAGAAGTGAGAAGACAAGGGGAATGAATTTCTGCGTCATAAAGTCAACTTTGTTTACTAATATTTTAAAAAATACAGAGATACACAAAGAATGCTATAATAAATAGACATATGTACACCATCTAGAATTAGCAATAGTAACATTTTCATCTATTTCAATTAGTTTCAGTATTAAAGTCCTGTAGATAAATTTCTTTTATTCATTTCAACTTTCCTATCACTTGTTCTTCCTCTATGTATCTGTCTGAGACAACAAGCATTATGATTTTGGCTTGTATCCTTACAATTCCTTTTGTGTACTTATACTTACATAAATATTACCCATATCCAATACACACCATTGCTTAACAGGTACATTTTTTTAACAAAATATGCATAAACACCATCATGATATGGTGTCATTCTATATCCTCCTATCTTCACTCAATTTTTAAAAACCTTATTAATATTTTAAATAGATATTACATTGTATAAAATTAAAAATGGCATATAGTAAGATGTACATTCCCTTCCTACTTCTTAAATCCCATTGCTCAGTTTGTCCCTGAATCAAAGTTTTGAAGATACTCTCCATAAAAAATATATTCACATATGACTTCAGTGTTATGCAGAATGTATGTTAAAGTTTAAAATCTGCCCCTTAACCCTTAATAGTTCTTTCTCCCCATAACTGATTTGCTTTTTTCCATATTGTTTATTTTCAAGCAATTATATATTTCAAACAATAGCAACACCATTGAATATTTTGTTTATTTGATTTGTTTTGACCTTTCTAGGGCTCTGGAACATTTTATAAATAATTAACTTTACGGATATGAGAGGTCAAGAGAGAGCTCACATATGACCTACTTTAACCTTTTGTTTTTCCATTTGAACAAAGATCACTTTTTACTTAAAAAATCACAGGATCATATCAATAGATACAGAAAAAGCATTTGAGAAGGTACAACACCCATTTACGACAAAAACACTCAGTAAAATGGGAGTAGAGGGAGCATCCCTCAACCTAGTAAAGGATGTATAGGAGAAAACTACTGTCAGTATCAGCTCAATGGGCAAAAACTAAATGCTTTTCTGCTAAGATCAGGAACAAAACAAGGGTGTCCACTTTCACCAGTTCTATTTAACATAATATTAGAAGTCCTAGCCACAACAATTAGACAAGGAAAAGAAATAAAAGGCATACAAATTTTAAAGGAAGAAGCAAAACTGTCCCTCTTTGCAGATGACATGATAGTGTACATAGAACACCTATAGACTCCAACAAAATACTACTAAAACTCAAAGTTGGCAAAACAACAAGGTTGAGAGTAAATATTCAGAAATCAAAGGCATTTTTGTACAGCAACAACAAAAGAGCAAAATCATAAATCAAGAAAAAAAATCCCATTTGCTATAGCAACAAGAACAAGTACCTAGGAATAAACCTAACCTTTTTACACAGGTAAAAGACCTCTGTTCAAAAAACTAAACAACACTGAAGAAAGTAATTAAGGAAGACAGAAGCAAATGGGAACATATATCATGTTCCTGAATTGGAAGAATCAACATCATCAAAATGTCCATATTATACAAATTAACTTATGAATTCAACACAATCCCTATTAAAATACCAATGACATATTTTCCAGACAAAACATTTAAGGAAGAGCTAACCCCTATCTTTCACAGACTATTCCAAACAATTCAAGAAATTCAAAAATTTATATGGAACCATAAATAACCCTGAATAGCCATGACAATTTTGAGAAAGAACAAAATTGGAGGGATCACAATATCTGTCATCAAGCTATATTACACAGCCATTGTAATCAAAACAATCTGGTACTTGCATAAGAAGACCATATAGATCAATGAAACAGAATAGAGAGCCAGAAATAAACCTGTGTCTCTATGTTTGATTAATATTTGACAAAAAGGGGGCAGAAGAATAAAATGGAGTAAACATAACCTCTTCTACAAATGGTGTTGGGAAATTTGGACAGCTAAATGCAGAAACATGATACTAAACCAGCAACTTATGCCATATACAAAAAAACCCCTCAAGATGAATAAAATCTTAAATATAATTTATGACATGATACAAGTCCTAGAGGAGAAGATGGGCAGAAAAATCTCAGATATCCCATGCAGCAATATTTTCACTGATATTTCCCCTAGAGCCAGGGACATAAAGGAAAGAATAAACAAATGGGATCTCATCAAAGAAAAAGCTTCTGCACAGCTAAAGAAAAAAAAACCTGTAAAATGAAAAGGGAAAAAACTTTATGGGAAAATTATTTGCCAATGATACCTTGGACAAGGGTTTGATCTCCAAAAAATATGAAGAACTCACAGGACTACACTCCAGGAAGACAAACAATCCAATTAAAAAATGAGCAAAGGACCTGAATGGACACTTCTCCAAGGAGGACATACAGAGGGCCCAGAAACATATGAAAGGATGCTCAGCAACACTAGCCACCAAAGAGATACAAATTTAACCATAATGAGATACCACTTCACACTGGTCAGAATTTCCACCATAAACAAATCAACAAACAATAGTGGTAGGATGCGGAGAAAAGGGAACCCTAATGCACTGTTGCTGGTGGGAATGCAGTGTGGTAAAGCCACTGTGGAAAACAGTATGGAATTTCCTCAGAAAACTAAAAATGGAACTGCCTTTTACCCAGTAATACCACTTCTGAGATTATACCCCAAGAATACTGAAACTCTAATTTAAAAGAACCTATGCACCCCAGTGTTCATAGCACACAATTTACAATAGCCAAGTGCTAGAAACATCTAAGTACCCATCAGTAAATAAGTGGATCCAGAAAACTGTGGTACCTTTACACATTCCACAAGCAAGGAAAATATAATCAGAGACATTGAAATAAAGAATCAACTGAGAGTAGCCTGAGGGGAGGGAGGAGGGAGATAACTGGGGAAATAAGGGGAAGGGTTGTCACGGAACAAGTATATAGGACTCACATGTAGGAAGCTGTTTCACATGGTGTGGGAATGTAACTCAGCCTCCATGTGGGAAACCAGTGGAGAGTGATTTGGCACACTGGACAATGCCCACGGAGAGGTTTTCCTGTCGGGAATCAGGCCTGCATTGTACTTAGGCAGCTATGAGGCTTGCTTTTACTAAAAATCCCTCACCCTGAATTGAGGCAGCAAGTACTTACTTTAACTTCCTAAAATCTTTGCTAAACCTCCCAAGTATGGAGTGTAACTGGTTCAACCACTTTTCCCCTTGGTCTGCAACATCCTTTTCTTTGAAGTAATTAGTAACATTCTTTCCTTTGTTATCAGTAAAAGGTAATCACCTGCAGCAATCCTGTGCATAGTAAATGAGGATCATCCTCAATGTAATGTACCCAGAAAAGCAATAAAAGCTTGTCCAGGTAGGGGCCAGGGCCCTCTCTCTCACTTAGAGAGTGGCAGCGCAGTCCCTTTTCACCACAGAATTTCTGTAGTCCGTGTGTATTTGTTCATAGCATCCACAACCACACAGATCCTGCCAGCCAGGATCTGCATCACCCATAGACAAAGCCCAAGGGGTAGTAGGATTAAGGGTGTTTGGAGGGAGGAGTGGCTTGGGGGTAAATGAAGACAACTGTAGTTGCACAACAATAAAAAATACCTTTTAATGAATAATATTCTGTTCTAAGGATACATCACATTTTATTCACCAGCTGATGGACCTTTGGACCATTCCAATTTTGTGATATCATGAATAATGCTGTTATGAAAATGTGTGTAAAAAAAGTTAGAACAAAGAGAAATGCCTACTAAAGGATGGGGGGGGGTTAATTAAGACAGCTGTTCCAAGATGATGTCCCTAGAAATATTATGCATAAATATTAAAATCATATAAAATATAATCAAGTCAGTTTGATACATTCTGTATAAACTAGTTATTCAGGGTTCTATATTTAATTTCTTACTGATGACTTTTCTTAGAGTTCTGGGGTATGCCAATGGCCTATGGGAATAGACAAGTTGGGGCACTGTGGCACACGGCATTCTCCTGATAAAATGACCATCATTCTTTTTTTTCTCAGACTATTAACTAACACCTCTTGAAAATTGTGTTTTCAATGTCAAATTTCAGATTTTCCAATAGTTTTCAAAAAATAGAGGGCTGGTTTTACCCTCTCAATTCTGTGTAAGTATGAGGGTTTCCTTCCAGCGACTCTCTTCTCTGAGTCACTTGCCATTATTTTTTCTCATCTTTATTGAGAGTTAGTCAACATATAGTATTGTGTAATTTTAAGGTGTACAATGTATTAATTTAATTCATTTCTATATTGCAAAAATGATTACCCCAGTAGGATTAGTTAACACTTCTATCACTTCACATAATTTAATTACTATTTTTTAATCCTCGCCTGAGGATATGTTTTTTTTATTTTAGAGCAAGAAGAAGGAAGAGAGAAAGTGAAAGAGAGATGAAAGATGACAGAAAAAACATTGATCAGTTACCTCCTGTGCAACCCCAACCAGAGATTAAATCTGCACCATTCTGGTATATAGAATGACAGTCCCCAAACTGAGCCACCTGGCCATGACCTATTTCTTTTTTCTGTGGTAAGAATATTTAAGTTGCTGCTTTCTTAACTTTCAACTGTAGAGTGCAGTATTGTTGAGCATAATCATCATGCTGGACACTAGATCCCCAGTACTTATTCCTTTTATAACTAGAAGGTTATACCCTTTGACCAACATTAATATCGAAAGTTAATTTTTCTAAACATTTGGATTAATTAACTTAAATGTGTAGATTTTTAGCATTTAGTGAGGGCTGGAATTACACATTTTAGTAAAAATCCTGATGTTTGCATAAGTTGAATGCCTTCTTTGTTTTGTACACACTTGTAGATAAATAAAATGGGTGCAACTTATGGAAATATACATAGTGATAGTTTGCAGTGTTCATGATTATCAATTGCTAGAGTTATATATAAATTAATCTTTAATATTTTTGCATAATTAGATTTTTTGTTGCTATTTCAATGTTATTACTATTCTGTATATCTTTAAATATTTAAACCTATTTTTATATCTCTGGCATCTATGAATTCCTATTTTCATAAAGGATGTAAAGTGGTTACTAAGTAGTGTCTTTTAAGTGCCCTTTGAAGGTGGGGCTGTGTAAGGCACAGGAGAATAATGGGAATAAAATGGGAACAACTGTAATTGAGCAACAATAAAAAAAAAAAAGAAAAAAGAGAAAACCGGTCAAGATCCATTAATTCATACTTGGCAAATATATGACTATACATTAGCAACTCTGGAGACTTATAACTGAAATTCAAGGAGTATTTTCCCAACTATTTTATCTAAAACAGCCACACCTATCATTTTTGTTACCATATGTTTTACCCTTTTTTAAAATTTTTTATTTAGAACTCTGTCAGTGCCTGAAATTTGGTTACTAGTTTTTAAAATTAGTTTATTTACTAATTTATTTATCTGTCATCTCTATAGTGAAAGTAAACTATAAAAATAGGTATGCTTTATTTTATATTCTCTACCAATAAATCGCCATTGCCTAGAACAGTGACTGGCACAAGTAAAAATAAAGGCAAGAGAAATACAAGGAGTAAAACTACAAGAAAAAGGAAAGAAGAGAAGTTGGAAGAAAACAAAGATCAAAAGGACAAGGAAAAAAGAACAAGAGGAAAAAAACTTGAGTGTTCTATGCTTTGCACATTTGATAATATTCAACATGGGATTTATTTCAGCATCTTTCATTATATAGGCCAATAACCTGAAAAGTGTCTGAAAGCATCTTAAATATCCTGTTCATTTCATGTCTCCCTTCTACTCAATACATATGTGCTATCCCTTCAAAGCTTTTCAGTGCTATGATCTTTGCCTTTGCCCTCCAATCTTTGTGCTACTATCTTTTTTTGACCCTCTTTGCACAAGATTATTGTAGACATTTCTAGAAAGCATATTTTATTTTTCAAATTTATTTCAAAATAATTCTTTTAAAGCACACATTACCACTAAAAAATTAAAATCATCAGTTATTCATAGAACATGGTTGAATCCTCTTATTCTCACATTCAAAGAGACTCTTTCACAAAACTGATCATCACCTTTCATAGCTGATTTCATGTCAATAGTGGTAGAGCATGTGGTCTCTGCACTTGGAGCGTAGAACCATGCAGTTTTATTATAACCAAACAAAAACAGAGGTTTGGCTTCCTGTCATCACAAAAAGCCAAACTTGTGAAGCAGGTGTTGCTGCAAAAAGGAAGGAGGTTTATGCAGGTGTTGCACAACCTGGGAGAATGGTGGATTTCCATCTCAAAGATCATCTGATCCTCCTGTTCAATCTGCAGTTTTATAAGGATAGGGAGGGGAGGGCTTTTTTCTTGATTCAGTTTTCTTTTCAGCTTTTGGCATGCTCAGGGCCATACCCATTCATCTTCACAGCTTTTGGCATTCTCAGGCCCATCTATTCATATGTAGTGTTCAGCTCATTCAGTGGAAGTGTTGATGAAAGAGACCTGGTTCTTTTTGCGGATGCATGTAAAGAATTACATATCAGATAATCTAGTAATATGTAATCAGTTTATTAGTGGCCCCTTTCCATGGAAGAGAATAGAACTGGGTAGAGTAGGGGGTGAAAGAGAAAGTTTCAGGGCAAAGCAGGGTGAGAAAAACAAGAGTGGCTGAAGATCAGGGTCACAAGCTCCTGGGCAGCTTAAGGCCAGGTGGCCAGAGGCCCTGTAGCCTGACAGCCAAGAGCACCCTGAGCCCCTGAGAGAGAGAGAGAGAGAGAGAGGGAGAGTCAGAGTCTCTTTGGTTCTCAGGACTTATATAGTTGGTGGGATAGGAGGGAAAAAAGTTGAGTATTGATTAATGGGTAAATGTGGTGCCAGCTTTCCTGGGGAAATGTGACTACCCAAATTTAGGGATGAATGGGGTCTGTCAGTCAGAATTTTTATCTCGCTCCAGACTCCATTTGGTCATCCTGTTGTAAGACAAATACATGTCAGGAGGCAGTTAATTAAAATTGGGGCACTTTCCAAAGTTATTTATGGGCTCTTTCTGTAAGCACCAGGGACTCCCTGTTAAACAGATAATGACCAGAGGTAGGCAATTAACCAAAGTTGTTTTGTGAGCCCTTTGTTTGGGCACTGGAGACCCTCTCCCACATGCAGGCCTTGGGATGAAAGCACAGTTTCAAGGCTTTCTTTCCCAGATAGTGGAATGTTACATAGAATTTCAAGGACTTTCCTTCTTTCTTGCCAATAGTGTTTCTTGTGATGTTGGAACACCTGGCAATATTATCAGACTAGGCTTAGGACTGCTGGGTTAGCATGTGAGACTTGTCTCCTTCTTCCTCCCTGCCTCGGTTTACTATTTATTCTACCTAACTGGTAAAAGGTGTTTCCTGGCAACCAGGGTGCTAAATGCTGTCCAGTGATAGTATTGCAGCCTCAGAGTTCTTCCTATGCTGTCTCCTGCTTCAGAAGAACCCCCCCTGCCATCATCTTGGCCAATAGGAGAAGATTCCTGACTGGCTGTTTTAGTAACAATTCCCTCCTTCAAAATTCTGGGCCCTTATAATCTTACAAGAATGGATGAAGGTCTTATTTTTCTGTAGTTTCTTCCTGTTGACAAAAGGAATAGTCCTACCTATCTCCCAGTCTAGAGATTCTTACTATATAACAAAGGAGGGGGCAGTCAAGAATCGGAAGAAGGCTTTACATAAGGAGGATTACTGTCTTAAGAAGGCAGCATATGCAGTGTCTCGAGGATGGCACTGATGTACAAGCAAAGCTGAAAGATTGCTCCATGTTTCAGAGACAGTGTTGCAGATGGACTTTCAAAGTGAGATATATTATCAAGACAAAAGAAAATCAAGTGTTTAATGAGGACTCAGAAACTAGAGGCACTAAAGGATCCCTATTGTCTAACCTGGAACAAGACTTTGGGATGCAACCCCCCATAGCAGAATAAATTTGCTAAGAAAGCCACTGTGTAGAAATGCAGAAAAGAAACAAATTTTAAAAAGTAACATTGTTACTTAGCTTTGGGAGCTGCTGTCCCTTTCCAAAAAAGAATTTTAAATATCCTTTAGGAGTTCATGTCCACGCTTTCCCTTTCACTATCAACAGCAACAGCAAGATTCAAGTTCGTTTTAGATGTTGCCCACTTATCTGTGTATGGTGGATCTAAGGCTTAATTTTCATGAGTTTTAGGGAAGACTGTGTTGTTGGAAGGATATTCATTGCTTAGCTAGTTGCCATTCAGGACTTGAGTCTTCCAAGTCTGGTATCCCAGCTGGAATGAGTGTAAGGGCTAGTCAGGTGGGTAGGGGTACCTGCAATGAGCAAACTGTTAGTGTTAGCCCTAGGTGTAGTACATGTTGTTTAATTTTTTATTAATGTTCTAAATATAAAAAGGACATTCCTAAAATGGAAACTGGAAGGGTATCCCATAAACTATTTCAAAAAGGCTTAATTTAAGCCTACTTCTGGGTGTTATACTAATTCAGAGCAAAGCAACAGAGAGTGCCCATTTCAAATGTGCTTACTAGCATATTTTTAACAGGGTATTTTTATTTTATAATGTACTGTTGTAGGCAGTGCATTATGGCAATCTGGCTTAGCAGATTCACTGCTTCTAGCAATTGTAAAATATATTTTCTATGTTTGATGTACTTATTCCCCAAGGTTAAGAACCCTCTTTCTTTCAGTATTGCTCCATGGGCATAGACTACCATGAAGTCATATTTAGAATCAATGTAGATGTTAATATTCTTTCCCTGGGATAATTCTAAGTCTCTGGTGAGCGCTATCAGTTCAGCCTTTTGTGCCAAGGAGGTTCCTACAGCAAGGGCTTGATCTTGATTGTGGTGTTCAATGTGTACCCAGCTCATCATTGACTATTCTTCATGAAGCTGCTTCCATCTGTATATAATTCCTAGTTAGGTTCTGTCAGAACCTGGTCCAATAGATGTGGTCTGCTGGAATAAACCTGGTCAATACTTTCCAAGCAATCCTGCTGGAGGTCTGAGCCTCCATTAGAGTCTGGGAGTAGAGTGGCCAGGTTTAAGGTAGTGGTAGTCTGTAACATTTGGGTTGGCTAATAAAAGGGTCTTATATTTTCCCATGTAACCTGCCATTAGTCAATAGCCTCCTTTCTGTTCCAATAGGGTGAAAACCTGGTGTGGTAAAAATGCCATAGTAGGCTTCCTCAGAGTGAATTTCTCTGCTTCCTGTAACATGTTGCAAGAAGCAGCTACTGCCTGGAGGCATGTCAGCCATCTCTTTATGATGTGGTCCAACTTCTTTGAGAAGTAGTCTATGGTTTGAGGGGAGTTTCCCAGTTTTGGTTAGCACCCCCAGTTCAATTCTTTGCTTTTCATGAGTGTAAAACTTTTTTTTTATTTTTAAGTATATTTCATTGATTATGCTGTTACAGTTGTACCATCCCCTCCGCCTTTATTCCCTCTGCTCTGCACCCCCTCCACCTTCATACTTGCACT